>NW_010159786.1:0-19914 GCF_000695765.1 Mesitornis unicolor
GGGGGCGCGGGGAGGAGGCAGCACCACGGACAGCTCCCCCTCCGGTCGCGCCACGCAGCTGCCCCGCCCCGAGCTGCCCACCGGGCCCGGCCTCCCCCGCCGTCCCCGGGCTGACCCTCCCCTTTTGGCAATCAGGAGAAGCATCCTTTGATAAAACCACCCAACCGCCACGTTGGTGGAGGGCGGTGGCCGGTGACCCTCCTCGTCATCCTAAAGGCTACCTGGTGACCCTCATATCAACGGCGGCAAATAAAGCGCTTGCTTACAGAGAGAGGTAAAGGTTTCTTGGATCATGCCTCGCATGGGGTTGTGCAAAGATGCAGAGGAGGTAAAAGCTCACTTGTTCATTCACGTGCAATACACAATATAGCTTCTCTAGGTTTGTGAGCATCTTTGCTTCTTTGACTGTGAAGAGTCACAACAGAGATTTATTTCCTCTCCTTAGCTCATGGACGTAACCCGTCTCAGATACATGGGATCTCTAAACTCGTTCTCCTGGTAAGGTTGTGATCATAATTCTACTTCAAGCACTGGGTGCCATAAAAATAAGTCAATAAAGATATTTCAGACTTCTATAGTAAAAAAAAAAGCAAGCAACAGGACTAGTTAAATCTATATACTCTGGTATGTAGACCACTGTACAGCAGAAATACCCCAAGTAGTAAGAAGTATATGTAAGTCTTTAAAAGGCTGTAGGCTAATTTTGATAGCAGCTGGGGCAAACAAATATTGCAGAATCAATCAGCAGAGACAGTATACTGACCCTGATTCTCAGCCACAGGACAGCCATGAACCAGTGACAGAAAAAGGGCTCTGACAGGGTTTTGGTGCCAGTAGTAAACTCCATAAGGTAAACAAAACCAGTTAATGTCTACTAGAATTGTGTGAACATTTTAAACAGGGTATATTATTATAACACACACAAAGCACAAAAATCATGCCTAAGGAAAGATAGACGTTCTACTAATTTGTCTAACTCACTTGTTACTCCAGGGATATGTGGTAAATAAGGTAACCAAACCCCAAAATATTTCCTCATGCTGCCTTCAGAAGTGGCTGGCATTTCTTACAAACCTCAAGAAGTAGCAGTGTCAAGCATACATGAATGACAAAGTAAAGAGTCCTTCCTGACTTTTCCCGCAGCTCAGAAAAACCTACACTGAGGAAAAGAAGGCTGTCCTCAAAAAGGCTGCTTTTACAAATTCATAAATGTTTGTTCTCCCGATGAAGAACTGAAAACCCACCCATGAGGGAAAACAAGATACTTTCAGTTGAACACTGCTTGCTTTGGAGCTGGAATCTCAGACATTATTTTCCTTTTGCTCTGAATATGCAGTTTCACCATTCAGTTGATGGTGGCTTTAAAGAAGCTGTCAGTGAATTCTTCTGGTTTCAAAGCTAATCATGCAAGGATAAGTTGTGCAATCATGACCTTGAAACAATCACTTAGAGAGGCATCATGCCTATCATAACTGTATTACAAATGTGTGCTGCTGGCATATATGCACATATAAATGTGCATATATATATGCACATATAAATGTGCGTATAGGTATTGACAAATGTCA
The DNA here is from genome assembly GCF_000695765.1 of Mesitornis unicolor. NCBI lineage: Eukaryota > Metazoa > Chordata > Aves > Mesitornithiformes > Mesitornithidae > Mesitornis > Mesitornis unicolor. The sequence continues at coordinate 1,569 of NW_010159786.1, forward strand.
AATAAATACAAACTACTTGGCAGGCAGGTAGGCCTTACAAGCACTGCAACAATATCAATTGCTACAGTCAAAAGGAAAAAATAAATATTGTGAGTTTCAGGAAGATAATTGTTAGTATGCATAATGTGTAATCAGCTCAATATTAGTCAAAAGCAGCTTAGCACAAAGGAAAATGTTACTCATAGAACATTTTCTTAGTTTTCACTGATTTAACTTCATCAAAATTGAAGTTCTTCCAAAACATCATTTTACATTAAAGCAAACAACTTAGTGTCACAGTGAAATGTAATTTAGTACAGGTAAAGGACCTTTGGATTTTGAAAAAGCTGTCAATATTTTTTTTTCCTGCAGAATAAAATTATTATATCTGTTCTGATAAAGTAGATGTAAAAGTTAGCAAAAATCCCAGTCATCAGTTATGTTACTGCTTGTAGCTGGGGAGAATAGACATCATTGGATCCTGTAGGAAATACCAGGGATGTCTACCAAGAAGAATGGAGTAGCATAGCACAGCTATAATATCTGGGGGTACAGTGGTAAGGATTTGAAAACAAAACAAAACCATAAAAAAAATAAATAAATCAGGCAGAAAGGTTTGAAGCTCCTCAAGCTGGGGGATAACATGACTGCAAGAGCAGCAGACTTCCAATCTCCAAAAACATCAGCTGTTCCCAGGCTGGTTCTCCTGCTGACTGCACCTCACAGTAGTTATGTGCCAGCGTCGGCAGTCTGCTTACCTACAAGCGAAAGATGACCATTCGGTGCTCCCCTCAAACACTAACTGCCTGTAACAGGGGAAAGTTAACCTGAGCAGGGAAGAATCTGGCTTTGTGAAAAAGTCTATTTCTTCCTCAATTTCTTCTGCTTGGTCTAGCAAGAAATTAGGCTAGTTATCCGTGGGCAGGTAAAGAAGTTGTTGGCAGATTTTTCACAGATTCATTTTCTTCCAGCTATCACCCTTTAGGGAGTTACATTTGCAGTTCTGTTCATCCCTCAGCTATGTCTCTTTCTTTGGGAAGGAGGAAGGTAGACAGCACTGGTGACCTAACATTCCTTATCTGGATCAAAGTAAATATGCAAATAAATCTGAACAGCGTGCTGCTTTTGGGTTTATTTCAAGAGGAAGTTTAAGTACAAACTCAAAATTAATTGTGTCTCTTTAATAGTATTGAAACCATTTTGGAAGCGGATTTTCTCTTCTTTTACCCAGTTGTCCTTTATGTATTCTTTCAAATAATGTGGACATAACCACTGCAAAACACTGCATTGACTTACTTCTGGCAATTTTATGACTATTTGCCTACCTGTGTTTGCAATGAGCTCTCTATGTGCTCTGTTATTCTTATCAAAGGTATAAGCACTACAGATACAGTAACAAAGACCTTGAAACTTTCTTCCATGTTAGGTTACTATGTTGGATATGCTGTTTGCTTCCCTGGGGCTCTTTGACAAAATATTCCGCCAGAGTAGCTGATTCAGTGGCAGAGGAAGCACTCAAACTAGAAAACATGTCAATGACTTTCTTGTATCAGAGAGCTGTAAGCTGCTAAAACACAAGCAGATGCTAGCAGACTACCTTCTCTGTAAGCTATCCTGGATTTTGTTAATTGAGGGTTAGTTTTTTTGCATCAGAAATAGCTTCCTGATTAACAGAAGGCCAATGGCTTGGCCCTGTGATTTGTGCTGTGGAAATGCTGATAAACCACAGCATCAGAAAATGTGCTGTCTAGATCTAGGTTTTTAAATTTTTGTTTTAGATGCCTCCATATCCAAAGGTTTAGGTGGTTACAGAGAAAGACATGAATGCAGAATCTAGGACACATTCTCCAGTTCACAAAGTCTAGCACAGCCCCAGCTTGCTTTTCTGACACCTGTGTAGCAAAATTACTTCTAATCTAAGGAATAATTCTCATGTACCCATCACTTAACTGCACAGTGCTGAGCAAATAACTGTGTCTCTTTGGCTCACTTACATATGTATGGATTGTGCTCATAGGCCTGTGAGACAGCAGAAGAAAGGCCAGCGAATTTGAGATTATTTCAATATATAAAGTCAAATGGCAAAACCAACTGTGCACCCTGTACATAGGCTTTGCAGCTCTGCAGTTGCAGGGAACTGTCATCTTTGGAGTGGCTAAAGAAGAGGGTGAATCTGCTAATATGCAGGCTGAGAGCTAAGCAGTACTTACGTGTCAGAGAAATGTCAGGCATCTTGCACAATCAATGGCTATGTTACTGAATTACATAAAATTCACAATGAGCAGGTCTTTAATGAAACTTTAAATGCAGTCTTCAAGTGTATGTACCTAGGTTTATACTGTTAATGACAACTCTTCTACTTAAGCTGTAATGCATCTATCAGACTGGAGAATCAGTCAGATTGTGCTAGTTTTTCTATTTTGATCAAGAGTGCGGTGGTCAAATTTAGCTGCTAAAAGATACTGACCTCCTCACTACAGTTTAGCTGCATGTAAAGACATGCTGTGAATCTGTAGGTTCGGTTTCATCTTGTAGTAAATTATCCGCATTGATTGCTGTATCTCTATAGGTATGTATTTATATCTCCACAGGGATCAAAGGATAAAGATTTCCTAGTTACAGTGAACTCATGTTCTCAAGAATGTGAAATATTCCAAATGGGGCTGGGAGCTTAAAGGTGGTGCAATTTTGTGCATTATTTCAACATATAGAAATCTTGGAATATGAAATTTTTGTTTGAGCCTGTGGACATAAAAGACTAATTACTTTTTATTATTTACAATTTTTATTCAGACCTTTTGTAAGCTGAGTGCAAAGAGAGCTTTGTTAGCTGAGACTTTAGTGAATGCTTCTGAATTTTTCACTTGGCATCTATGCCTGTCCTACCTCTACTAAGGAACATAAGTAGGAGGTCAAGACATTTTTTAAAAGCTGATCTGGAAAGAATTTGTATTAAATTAATTCTGTTGTTCTTTCATAAAGCCCATGAAGTTTCAAGAAAAAGAAAACATGTGTTTCCTTTCCCTCTATCTCACTCTCTTTTGTACATCATCTTGAAAATTAGTTGTTTGGAATATCAAATCTGATCTTCCCAAGCTGGCTGGCAGACTACTGAAGATACGAGGAGTCTGCATACTGTTAGTCCAGCTATTGTAAAGTCCAAGCCATGAGTCACCATATAACATAGTTTAAATGATCACACTATGAAACCCAGACACGTTGGTGATCTTTATCTTGTCTATTAATAATATCAGTTCCTGGGATCATATTTTCAAACCTACTGCAAAAAAGCTAAGATCTTTCTTTTACCTAATCACACAAACCCAGAAAATTGGACTATCTAAAAAGCAGGAAACAGGATAATGTCAGTCCTCAAACTGGCCACAACAAAGTACTTTAAAATTCACCAGAATGGTGGAGCAATGGTTTGACTTTAAGCACAGCATTCTTTCTCCAGACCATTCATTAAATGCTAGAAATAAGTATTTAGCTGAAAACTTGAATAATATTTTCAATTCCTCAAGCAGTTTATTTCCAAATGCTGATCTTTCAGTTCCTTGCCTCTTGGTTTGTCATAATTTCCCCCATTCTCCAGGCTTAATACAGCCTTCCAAAATAAGGGAGATGATTGCTCTGAACAGTCATTTGAAAGTAACTTACTTTCCAGCTTTTACCTGATGTCTTTTAAACATAAAAAAAATAAGCCTGCCCACAGGCTTTGTGTTCTGCTATTTGTCACTCAAAGGCCTTTTGGAGCGGCTAGAAGGTGGAAACATGGAGATGCAGCTGATGTCTGAGGTTTTGGTCAAACCTCACTGCTAGGCAGGTTTCTGTGCTGCAGAAGGCATGGTACAGGAGAGAAAAAAAGCACAGGGGGAAGTTTTAGTTTCTGTCTAGCTTTCATTCCTCTTTTGAGTATGGACAATTTTTCTCTTTCTTTCTTAATACATGTGTTAAAAAGTATGCATTATAGTTTCAGGATATGCTGCCAAAGCTAGCAGCAGGCAGCTCTAGAGGCAGAGTGGTGGGCCAAGGGGTGACATTTGAGTCTGGGCCTGCATCAAGGCCAAAACTGTGGGGGAGTGTAGTAGATCTGATTGAAGGTATTCAGTACGTCTGATGATGGGATGGTGTTGGGCATTTGGATTCCTTCCCTATTTTGCAGTTTTCATACTCAGTAAGACCCATTATCCAGTTAACCTGTTTGCAAAGTGTTTACACAAGTAAAACTTCAGTAAAATATTGAGTGCATATTATGTGTGCAGTATTTGTCCATGCAACATGTGCTTTGTAGAGCACATATTTACTGCTGAAATGTTTATGCTGGGTGAAATAGGTACAGTTAAGTCTTCCCTATATAGATACGATTTATTCTCTCTCTGTGTTATACTGGTGTTTCTGGCTGATGCCTTGTGACCTGAAGTATATTCTTTCTACAGTTTTGGGCACAATTAAATTACCTGTTTCTTTTCTGTTTAAATAATTTCAGGAGATGTTTGTGTTATGATTAGTCTGTAGATGCAGCTGATAGTGAAAGTTAACATCTCCCACAGTAAAACAAGACTAATCAGGCAATCAAATCTGGTGTTACATGTGTACATATATTTCAATCCTCAGTGACAAAGTTTTCTATACAAGGACGTCAAAACCCAAAATTTTGTTCTAAAAACACTTTTATTGTTCTTAGCTGTCATAATTATGAAAAAGCAAGGAGACAGCATGTGATCAGGAAAGACTTACCTTGATACACTGTTGGTTTCTAAAAGCCCATGACCTTGGACTTAAGATATAGTAGGTTTATTTTTAATATGAGAACACAGATGCTTTCTGTAAATAGAAAAATGAAAGAGACTTGCCTTGTAATTTATCAGAGGGTCAGTGAAATGTGAGTAGATGGAACAATAACTGTGTTTTAATATTAAATATTTTAAGACAAGCTCAGCAAAATTAGACAGTCTCAACACAAAATGTATTAAAATAACTTCGAATTTATAATTTGGCAATACTGGCAATCTTGTGATTTAAATGATGCTTATATGATCTCATCAGTCAAAACATGATATTTTATAATACATGTATAGCTTAGATGGTTTTAAGCAATAAAGAGAGCATGTTATGGTATGACTTAGAATGAAACTGTTTCTATCTGAGGAGATCTCCGCTAGCTGTGATTTCTCCAGGCTGTTAATGTTTCAGTCATTAAAACTTCACTTTGGCAGATTTTTTTTCATTTTTTATTTTATTTTAGTACTGGAGCATGTTAAGCTTTTGTCACATTGCATTTTGAACTTACGCATGCAGTGTTTCCTACAAAATCTTTGGTAAGAGTACTTATCAAAGAACAATCCTGTTTAGAAATGTGGACTGAGTCTTTCTTTATCAACAGATGTAGTCTTCTCACAGCGTAAGACACTGTGACTCTGGCCATCCTGTCTGCAGTGTGATAGCATTGTTGATGATTACAACATGCCTCTTCATATTTCCATTTAGCTAGGTTAGATATGACCATTACTCCACAGCACCACTGCCTTCTGTAAAATTAATCCTGCTAAAGTGATCTTTCCTGGCTGTAAGCCACAGAGGGTGCTCGAAGTGGGGAAAAGATGATGGGTTTGGCACTCTGTGTGGGTGTATATGTTTTTTTCTGTGAACAAAAGCTGCTCTGGGTGATTTTTGAAGCTGAGCAACTGGTTAGTGGCATCCTGCTTCAGAGGCAGGGGTGGTTTCTGATTCCCTCATGGCTTCCCTGCAGAGGCTGAGTAGTCAGCAGAAGCAGCTGCCATGCATGGAGGGAGGATACAGATAATTCACTGCTTTTGCTGTGCCTCCTGATGCTGCAGTGCAAGCCACCATGTATGCTACAACAAGTTACCACATGCTGCTCTGGATTTTGTTGGGACAGCTTATGATGGCTGCTATCAAGCACATTTGGGGATGTGTTTGTTTTCAAGTTACATATTCATGAAAGAGGTAATTGCATAGGAAACACAGGTGTTTTGCTTTCTGTTGTCTCTGTAATGACACTGTACCCACCTGTCACAGCACACATGCACATTAGTTACCATTCCTACAGTCTCAGAAACCTCTAACCACTGTGCAGTCCTCTATAAAGCTGTACATATTTACCTCCATGCCTTATTTAGGGGGGGAATGTGATTGGAAATACTAGCTTCGACTGAAAAAAACCCCCAGGTATTTACTATACAGGTAACCTGAGTTGCTATTTTTTTTTCTTTCGTTACTCATTGCTGCTGTATTCAATACGTCTTCCAGACTGTGTGTAATCCTGCAATGGTCCTTTATCAAACCAATGCAGCACATCTGCTTGATCATACCCCACATGCTGGCTGCCCCCTTTAAAATCTAACATTCTAGGGCTTAGGAGTCCTTCTTCTATTACTGCTACAGCAAAATTTTGTTATGTGAGGTGCAGGTCTCTGACTCCTCACTGAGGAGTTATGGGGTTTCTGCAGATGGCAGCGCAGCCTCCTTTGCAGAGGCAGACCCCTAACATCAGAGCCTAACCCTGCTTTTAATGTCTTCTTTCACCACGTTTGCAACAGCTGTCCTGGTTAGACTCTGAAGCAGTGAGTGCACCAGGCAGGTAGAAGCCCCTGGGTAGAGGGATGTGCCAGGTGGTGGAGTGTGACCCCACCGAGAGCAGGCTAGTGTTGGTTGGTGGCATTTTAAGGTGTCTAAAGTGCATACCAGGCACATGATTTTCTCCACATGTTGTACTGGACATAGCTTCTCTGTCTGCTCATTCAAATGGGAAGGGCATCTAACTAGCAGAAGTTTTTGAGGTTTTTGAAGTTGAGAAGTTCATGTGGTTTTTGAAAGCAAATTTTAAAAGATCACCAAAAATGGCTGCTTAATGGTCAGCACTTTGAAACTGGAGAATTTTGGAAGACTTGGCAAATTGCTCTTTATAATCTTAACCATATCAGTTTGTATTTTCTGGTTGTATGCATATCTATATGGCACATGTTGGGTCATGACCTGTGGCCATTCTAGGTTTATAAGCATATAATTAAATCTGTGGTGCTGTGGTGCAGCAAAGAAGAGCACCACTGCTGTTAGTACTCTATGAATAAGGCCTTTAACAATAAATCTAATATGGCTCTTTGATATTTCTTTTTCCTTTCCCTCAAAAAGCATTTTGAAGGACTTATATTAAAATGTCAGGAGTAAGAACGAGGACCTTCAAACACAGAGGTAAGAGTACAGCGAGGAAGTGGTTAATAAGACTGCCACAAGACACCAACTCACAGTAGTGGAGTGATGGGATATGTGGTGGAGAGGTGGGATGTGTGGTGAACATGCCACTCATCTATGGGTAATGCCTGCAAGCAATAAGATATGATTTTTAATATGAGTATCAGATGGATAGAGGTCATACTTGTGACAGATGCAATCCTTGACTGTTTGGGCTGCAAAAATGGACCAGGCAGGGGCAGCACACACAAAGATGTTCGGTGCACTACAGTCCCAGCAGCTGTGACTCCTGCTTTTGAGGCTGATTGTACACCTCTCCATGACTGTGGGAGATGGTAGGCTGCTATGGGGCAGAATCAGACTTTTCTGTATTCTCCACACAGTCACTATTTTCAAATATCCATTTTTTGTAAGTCTGACTTTATTTACCAGTTTCCACGCGCTACCACAGGCTTCAAAGCCAACGGCATTTTTTCAAGAGCATTTTGTTTGATGGCGACCTTTACTCTTTGCACTTATCGCTTTTATCATGGATGGTAAACACATGCCCCATCTCCCACCTGCCGCTCTGCCTCTCCTCCACTCCTTGCCGGGGCAGCGGACCAGCTTCTTTTCCCTTCCTTCTTTTTTTTTTTCTTTTTGCCTTTCTTTTTTGTTTTAATTGAAATAACTCATTGAAAAGCAACCAAATTCACTGCCGAAGAGGACTCCCGCCTCAATGTGAATTTTAGGAGAGCTACGTGTGCCACCTAGAGGAAGCGCAGAGGTTTGAGCGGGAGCACGCACACATCCGTGCACAGTGCGCAGCGCTACGCGGTGCGCTCCTGCCGAAATGTGTGCGCCTGAAGTTTGATGCTTATGGGAGATATGCAAAAAAAAAAAAATCAAATAATCCAACAGCCAGCAATGACTGAATTCCCTTAGGAAATCTCAGCAAATCGTGTACTGTGCCTCTGTGTTTGCAAAGCTTTTGCTTATCTCTGGAAGAGAGGCTAGGAACGCTGTGCTCTTCCTTTCCAGTAAAGCAGATAATGCCTTTGTTTGCATATTTTAGTTGTCCTGGCATTTGTTAATGCTGTCTAGTTCCTAAGATGCAGAAAGAAACAACTCTGGCCTGGCAAACCCAGAATTCATCCTCCTTTCTTGCTAGAACCTTCAGTTTTAATTTTTGTCTCTGTGTTTTTTGAACCTTGCACGATCTGATGCTTCTGGCTTGTATCAGCTTTAGATCAGCTGACAGAAAGTTCGGGAGATCTCCCATTCAAGATAAGGCCACACAGGGTGCAGCAGATGGAAGTAAGAGTGATTGCTATGAGGAACGGGAAATGTAAGTGGAAGAGAGGAGAAAGCAGAATGAAAAAGGAAGAATGGGAATTACAAATACAAACCAGCAAATACTAGAAAAAAGGCAGTGAAAAAAAAATAAATTCACAGGGCAAATATGGTTGCCTTTTATGTCTACAGCATTGTTGGTCCTTTGCAGAACATCGTCCCCAAAAGAAGGCAACTGTGATGGATGGTGTTCATGCAGTTCTTTGTAGTATGTCTTATCTTATTAAGACACAAATCAACTCCTGCACCAGAGTCACAGACATTCAGCTGATCTCCTCTAACATAAATCCAGGTTAACAAAATACAACCTTTCTCACAAAGAACTGGCCTCTGACCTGGACTGATTTCAATGAGCACATTTAACTTGTTCTCAGATTTCTTTTTGCAATTCTCATTTCTATCATGCCTGTACCTTTGTGAAGTTGGGAATTCAAGAACACCTATTGAAGCTGTCTAAATCAAAATAAAGGTTGTCTGTGAGAGTGTTAACAGATTGGGAGTAAGAGGCAAAGCCTCATGACCTCATTCCCTGTTCCCCAGATCTTGCAATGTAGCAGAAAATCCGTGCTCCAGATTTTGATCCTTTCCTTTCCTCTCACTGCAGTTCCAGTACTGAGATTTTGGGGGATGACTGAACTCTATTTTGCATAAATATAGAGCCTCAAGTGTGACTGAGCAACCCATGTCATAAACACTTGTGTGAGTAGGACCTATGCTGGCAAGGAGATGAGTCTGCATGGACTCATGTGCATGAAGTTTCTTCTGGGTAAGACACGCTCAACTATTTGCAGGCATGAATCTTCAATCTTGAAGCAGGGTTTCAGTGCAGCAGTTGTTGCCTGACAGTGTCAGCTCCCTGGTTTCAGATCATGCATTTGTTTTAGTGAGCTGACCTAAATAAAGGAAACAGTTCCATCCCTGGGCCATAGGTCCGAGCTGAAGGACCAGAAGGGAAGTTAGGTCTTGTTACTTAGAGCTCTACTGAGCACTTGGTCCTTGGAGACATGTACAAGCTGAAGCACAGCAAAGTACCCTGTGATTGCTGCTGCAAAATGTACAGACAGTGATGTAAGTCCAACTTGTCACATTCACTAACTTTACCCTGATTTTTTTGTACTAAAAAATGTTGAAGTTTCATTTGAAGTTTTCTGAATAGAAGCTGTAGTGGCTTTAAAGAATTAGATTTTTTCCTCAAAGATCCTAGTCACATTGCTTACAAAATAATTTAGAATAACAGTTAATAAACAGTACACTCTGTCCACATTATGAAACCTTTCAGGACTTTTCTGATAAGTGACTAAAATTATGGGATGACTAACCAGGGTCAGAGTATATCTGACCTGGCTTTTTTCCGTGACCTCATTTGATGACATCAGCCTCACACACAAGGACCTCACTCACAAAGAGATCTTATAACAACTATTAACTGTTTCACACCATGGGATCTCCAAGTGTTTACTGCAAATGACAGACCAAAGAACAACACTGAATGGGGAGTACTTTGCCCTGTAGGCACTTGCTCACTGGGAGGAGCTGAGCATGGTGCAAGCCCAGTGGGGCAAGCTCAGGTGCCAACAACCTGTGGCTTGTCTCCTACTCCACGATACTGTCTAACTGGTGCAAATGTGATGAAGCTTACTCATCTGTGGAAGAGGAACAGACAACTTCACCTCCTAATTTACTCTTCACTATTTTTTGAGGTTGTTGTCCACTAAGGTTGATGAGATCTGTGACTGATCAGTACTGTACAGTGCAGCAGCAAAAGGATTTGTATCTGGGATGTTGCAGCAAGGAGCAATGCTGGGCAGTTGTTCTTGCAAAGTAGGTACCTCATGGCAGCACCAGGCATTTCAGGACCTCTCTGCACAGCATCAGGGGACATACGCAGACGTACTCAGCACTACCTTTGAGCTACCTGGCCTGGTTATTGAAGTCATGGTGAAAGTGCTTTCAGTCTCTAAGTACTAAGAGTTACACTGCTGCAAGTTCATTATTTCCTGTATCCACATCAGCTAAAAATAATTTAAACGAAGTCTGAGAGCATGTACACACCACAGTGGTGGCTTTCTGTTGCCTCCCTGTATGCAGCATAGAATCTGCTGTTTTTCTGGTGTGAGGAAACTCATTAGCCTCTTGTGCTGTGTGTAGGGGAGAGGCAATGTTCAGCTATCACTGCAGGGAAGAAGAAAAATACAGCCTCCCCAGTATGGCAAGGTGATAAATTCACCTCTTAGAAGTGAATAGAGGATAAATTATCTTCTTAGAGGATAAGGGGTGAAGAAATGAGAAAAGGAGTCATAAGCAGAAGAGGAGGTGGCTGTAACCTTGAATTCCTTCCCAGCACCTTTGGGTCAAATGTCTTTGTTGAAGAAGTCATTGCTGGGTTAGGTCTAATATGAAAAATGAGATGTGGGGGAATCCTTGTCTCTTTTTAGCATATAGAAGGCTTCCCACACAGGGAAATGTGGTTCTTCTGCTAACCCATCGTGGGTCTTGCACCAGCAGGCAGAGTTTTCAATTGAGTCACTTTGGTGACAGATCATTCTGAAGAGGAGATAGTTTTGATGCTGGTCAGTTAATTTTCTTAGTTCCAAGCAGGCCCCTGGGGGAGGGGATCATGGAATTTTGCAGCCTAGAGGAGGTGCTCACTAGGACTTGAGTTTGGAGTTTGTTTTTATTGTGATTTGTAGCAATAAGACAGACAAAGCTCAGCAGAGAGGTAAGCTGACATTGCATTCATTTTGAAATCTAAAAAATTATTTCTACTTGTACCATGGTTGGTTCCAGAAAGCCAGTCTTGCTTCTGCAAGCAATGTGTGTGGGACACTGTATGACTGTAAAAAATAAAACACTGTGCAGGCAGTATTTTCAGCAAGATCAGTGCCATAATCAGCTATATCTGTACCCATCTCAGAAGTAGATTTTTCTTTTTTAGCTAAATATGTATTGAAGAAAAATGTTTCCAAGGGCATCTCACAGCTCCTGCTTAGAATTCACAATGATTCATTAAAAAAAAAATCACAGGGAAACACCATAAAGAAAACAATGCTATAAAGCAGTTGTATCCATCCAGATATAGTCACCTGACTTTCTATTCTGAGAAAGAACCTATTGTATACTGAAGTAAGATTAAATATGAAAACATATGCTATGGACAAAAATGTTTTCTTACCTCTGGTTAGTTGTCTGTAGCAACATGGGGTGGTTTAAAAATGATTAAGCATTAAAAAAAATGTGTTGTGCCTCAAATACTAGATTTAATACTGTACACAGTGAATTTGTAAACTGTGACTAAAGGCAAAACATTTTTAAAATGCCTCTGATAATGAAAAGATTTATTGTAAAATATGTCTTAAATGTATTGAACAAAATACTCATTGTGTGGGCATAAAATGGCTTTATTCAGCACTCATTCTTTGATTTAGCCCTTGGTGGGGTTCAGATGCTGGAGGAGCAGAGGATTTGACAGCAGGGGAGCTGGAATCCGTAACAAACACCTTTTTAATTTAGAGCAATAACAGATATGTGATTTGGTATGGGAGAGCTGAATTTGATTATTTTTTTCTGAGTGCCTGAAGCTACCATCACATACATTGATAGTCTCATAAAAAAGGTCTTTAGTGTGCAAGATGCTGAGGTCAGATACTGTACACTTCAGAAACGCACTTCAGGTTCCACCTCTAGGTTTGAGAGATCCCATTTCATCAAGTGATCATGCAGCACAAGGGTGTTGTCCTCTCTCTTTCTGTCAATGGCTATATTCTACTGTGTTTCCTCATTCTTTGCTGACTTGCACATGCTCCGGGCTCCTGCAAAATCAGGCCCTGTGAGGACTCAGAAGAGCACCCAAATTCACCAGCTGCTTTTGGAAACTTGCACATACAAATTTTGCTCCTGATTCCCCAGCATGAAAGTCTCTCTTACTTTTGCTCATTCGTGCTCTGTAAAAAAAAAAATCCAAAACAAAGAACTGTAAAATTTGTCACCATGAGTGGCAAACAAAGAAGGTGCTTTTTGCATACTTGCTTTGAAAGTGATCAGGTCACTGAAGAGAAAATATATGCTTCTGAGCAATGTATTAAACCCTTTTTCCTTTTTTAAAGCTTTTTTTCTTACACAGTATTTTTTTTCCTGAAACTGTACAGTTTTCTCTTTCTCTTATAACTTATTGTCCTTCTTTGTTTTGCAGTTATTGTCTCATTTTGTGGGACATTTTGTGGTACAGCTGAAAGAAGAGAAAATTCAAAAACTAGAAACCAGGTTACAGATCCAATTAGCCCCAAAATATAGGCTGGAATAACAAGTTTGGTCTCTTCTCTCCAGAGAAACAACCTTACTAGCTGCTGTGAAATTCTTCCAGTCTAACTTAAACTCCATGTTTTCCCACCCATTTTAGATACTCTGATGCTGCAATCAGGATCGTTAGTACCTGCATCACTCTGTGGGCAGATCTCAACATGACTTGGGCCAGAAACACCTTCTTCTCCCTTTGGGTTGCTACAGAGAGAAGCGCTTCTTTTTTTGCAGCTTTGACTCGCTTACTGGCTCCTGTGCCCGTATCAAAGAGATGGGAATTAGTACCTCTGCTTGTCTCTGTTGGCAGCTGGGCTTGCAATCACAGCTGAGTAAATAGTGTGACAATCTTGTTCTGAATGATAACTTTTGGTGTATCTACATGCCAAGAAAAATTACACACGGTAGTGAGAAAAATGTGTCAAGGCTGTGCTCATAGACAGGGTCACCACAGAACATCGCACCGACCCCCAGTTGCTGCAAACTGTGGTGAAGATTAACACAGACCTAACCTAATGGGTCGTGCCTGTGAGTGTGGCCTGCTTTTCCCCACTGGAAGGTTTTGACAATGACCTGCTAGTGCATAAAGTTCAGGATGCTACAGAGCCTACATTTCAATTTCTGTATTTATTTTGTTTATTTTTAAAGGTGGTATTGGCAGATTTCTGCATGTCTGAAAAGGCAACTTGAATAGAACAAAAAGAAATCTTCATACACAATGTAGATCATAGGGGCATAGGTCATTATTACTTTTCAGTTGTTCTGCTTGATTTTGCCATAAAAGGAAATAGATAGATAATTAGATAATAGTGAAACAAAGTCCACCAGTTGCTGGTTGCAGTCCAACTCTAGTCATTAGTCTTCTGCAACCTGGTGAAAACTGCAGTTCTGTGAATTTGGAAATGCTATCAGACTTTCTTAAGCAATAACACACATGCTGGAGGGAGATGTAGGTCATCTTGACACAGCCCACTGTGTTCCTCTTTCTGTGTTTCCCACCAGCTGGGTGTCATTTGGAAATGACTGCAGTAAGATGGCATAGTTATTTAACAGTTCTGGAGAGCCTTGCTTAGTTATTGTTTAGCCTTAGAGATATCTAAGGACCTGGATGCACAAATTTGCATTTCTGAAGCTCTTTATGTACATTACCAGAACAACTTGTATTTTAAAACATACTGGAGACCCAAATGTGTCAGCCATGCCTGATCCCTGCTGGAATAAGCTAGGCATTTCTGTGCTACTTGGAGGCAGTAGAAATTGTCACAGCAATGTTGCTAAAGGGGGAGTTTAACAGAAAAACACCTGTATGAAGTGATTGAGTTGGAGACTTTCTGTTCATTAACCTGAACTTGAATGCCTCCCTCCTTTCTTCCAGGGGTTTGTCCACAGCTCTAATTTTCCAGGTATGTAACCTGACCACTGGCAATGACACACTCTGCAGTTGCTCTCTTTCAGCCCCTAGGTTCAATGTCAGTGGAGCCAGCACCTCTGATAGGAGGGATATGAACAGCACAAGGCTCAGCATGGGGTAGCTTGGGTTGAAATACCTTCTCAGATATCCCTAGAGTGTAAAGAATTCTCTTTCAGAAAATAAAATTTAATGCAGGTCAGGACAATAGAAAGGAACATAAAATCTAAAAAGTTAAACCTGAAATAGGGATTAGCAGGAATTCTGAAGAAAAAATGCTTAAAATTATAAGAACTGATAATAAGAGTTTCTGGTGCAGCAGAAATAGAGGGACTGAAAGAGAATTAGAGACTTTTTCAGCTTACTAAAAGCTAGAAAATCCATGTATAGAGTTTGTAGAATTCCTGGTTTCATTTTGCAACAGTTTTTGCTGAGTTTTTACAGATAATCCATGCTTACTATTTTCAAGCAATAGGGATATTGTGATCAACAGTCCCTATGAAATAAATAAATCCTATTAGTTTAACTGTACATGTTAGGGAAGTAGGCAAAAAAGAATAGCTGAGGCATGGGATTGAGTTCTAGTTTGGCTATTCTTTGTTATGCAGCATTTCAATTTGAATTTATTCTGTTAGTTGCATGTGCTTGTTCTCATTTCAAATGAATTGTTGGAAGGATAAACAAGGATTTTAGAAGTACCTTTGATCTCTCTTTCTTCATGTTGAAGGCCTGATCTTGGTCAGAGACAAAGGATTTCTATCTCAAGATACTGTCTCTGTAAGTTTCCATTGGCCAAGAGAAAAACACAATCTTCCCTAGTTTTCCGGCCTATTGGAAAGCCTTCAGATTCCAAATGGAGAAGTAATTAAAACATTAGCAATTTCTGACCAGTTCCTGAGTTTCATTGATTTATTAGTACTCTGTCTTCTTTCATACCCCTGCTGGGTCACCATGCTTGGCCATCATTCTTCTTGTAATTTCTGATGAAATTCTTACTACAAAATAGGAAATAGTTTCTTAAGTTAGAGGACACAGATGTTTCTGTCAGAAGATTTGGGGATGTTTATGGCAAACTCGCCTGCTGAGATCAGATGCTCATACTTGATGGGCGCTCATAGACAGATATGTAACTGACTTTCTTGTGAACAGCAGAATTCAGTGACTGCACCTGGGTGGTTTTACTGCAGTGCTCCTAGGTACACTAGCTTGGCTGGCAGTTGTGGCATGCTAAGTGAGAAATTTTAGGGTTACTTAGTCCTTTTTTAGCATACTTGCAGGCACTGGGGTGACCCAAATCCAAGGGCATGTCTTCCCCTGTTTGGGCCATCAAATAAAAGAGAAAGAGAGGAAGAGGATATGAGAATAACCCGAGATATGTCTGTGCTTCTGAGTGGAGCTGAGTGCTTTTTCCCTGTAGCCAGCAGAGTTCAAAGGGACCTACTCCATTGATAAACTCAGGACAAATACAAGATTAAAGGAGTGTATTCTCAATCATTTTTCTTACAGATTTTCCAAAGTCTCCAACCTGTAGTCATGAAAGGACTTAAAAGTTTGGCTATTGCAAGCTCTTGCCACCCAGGGCTTCAGGATAGGGAGAGTTTTTATTCTGTTCTTCTTGCAGAGAAGTTGTGCAGATGAACTATGTCACGGTGTGGGTTAACAGATAAACCTGGAGAG
Organism: Mesitornis unicolor; assembly: GCF_000695765.1. Taxonomy (NCBI): domain Eukaryota; kingdom Metazoa; phylum Chordata; class Aves; order Mesitornithiformes; family Mesitornithidae; genus Mesitornis; species Mesitornis unicolor. The sequence goes on from NW_010159786.1 coordinate 17,473, forward strand.
TCAGAATGTGTTGTCAGTGCTTCACACATGTCTTGCAGCAAACATGAAAGAAAGGGAGAGGGGTACCTGTCAGGTGGTGCTACTAGAGAGGTGCAGGAACACAGTGCCTCTCAGCAGAAGCTATCATTGATTAGTCTATACCAGGGAAAAGAGTAAACCTGACTTTTACTTTTCTACTGTCATGTAGATATACCAGTTATTGCTTTTCACTCCAGAAAACCACACTATCACACCTTCCCTTCCCCTCCTTACTTGGTATTAGCTTCACTCCCATCTGTCTTCATACCTGGAATAATTAGCATATCACGTGCTTCTTCTACTCATATTGGCTAGCAGATACAGCTGAGATCCAGAAATGTTGAGCCTTATGTTGAGATATAGCCATACAAACCTGAGATGGATTAGGAATTCATGTCTGGTTCCTTTACTTACTCTTGTTTAGAAATCTGATGGAACAGTGAGTAGGAGTAATAAATGCAGGACTTGAAACAGTGTTACAAATTACAAAAGAATAAGCCCAAGTTCAAAAGTTTAGTAGGTTGGTTTTTTTTTTACATTTTAAGGGTCAAAAGGGTAACAATAGTTGCATTTCACATGTATTCAAGATAGAAGGTCTTTCCTCTCTCAGGGTTTTGTTTGCAAAGTTATCTAACTTCACTTCTGGGTTTCACACATGCTGATGTAGTCATAATTTGCCTCAGGGTTGAAATGACTAAGATTTGCACCTGAAAAAATAAGAAGCTGATACAAGACTGATATGAAAATTAAAGAAACCAATACATAAAGAGATCAACCATTTAAATGAAAAGATATTTGAATTGCAAAACCCAGCGTTACTGAAAGACTTAATTTCAGACTGATGGAGGGGAAATTTCTGTTAACTGTTTCCTGTTGTGAATCTGATGGGCTGGTGAACAGTGTCTATTCCTTTTTCTATTCCTTTGACTGACTGAGTGAGTAGGGGCTCTCCAGCCTGGAGAAGAGAAGGCTCCAAGGAGATCTTGTTGTGGCCTTCCAGTACCTGAAGGGGTCCTACAGGAAAGCTGGGGAGGGACTTCTTACAAGAGCAGGTAGCGATAGAATGAGGGAGAATGTTTTTAAACTGGAAGAGGGTAGATTTAGACTAGATATTAGGAAGAAATTCTTTACTGTGAGAGTGGTGAGGCACTGGCACAGGTTGCCCAGAGCAGCTGTGGATGCCCCCTCCCTGGAAGTGTTCAAGGCCAGGTTGGACAGGGCTTTGGGCGAGCTGGTCTGGTGGGGGGTGTCCCTGTCCATGGCAGGGGGTTGGACTGGATGAGCTTTAAGGTCCCTTTCAACCCAAACCATTCTGTGATTCTGTGATTCTACGATTTTTGCTTTCAGCTCCTATGTTAAGCTCATTTATAAGAACTGTGTTGGATGGACACCTCTAGAAGGGAGCACAGATTATTCCTTCCTTCAAAAGCAACTGAGTGTGCTCAAGGAGATATGGTCCCAGAGACTAAAAGATGCCCTGAGACCTGTCTAGACCCAGAGGAAAGAGTAGGGACCTTGCAACAGAGACTACTGAAGAGGGTAGGATATATCCAACCAGTCCAAAAGTCTTATGGTGATGGACAGAGAAAACCTTACGGGATAAGGGAGTCTGGCTGGCTCCCATGGTGGTTGAAGTCAGGCATGGAAACAAGGACATTGGTACCAGGAAAGAATTAGTTACAGACATCTACTTTTCTGCTGACCCCACTGCTTTATTTTTTTTTTCTTTTCTCAATTCTAAAATAAAATTGGCTTTGTGAGTTTGAAAGCTTTTTGAATTTCTGTCTCAGCAAGTCCATCTCAAAGCTCTCGTGAGCCTGAAGCCCCATCACAGAAAGGGCAGCTGAGGCTGGTAGACTGTATGGTTTCAGATCTCCTCCACTGACTTGGGGATGCTGTTGCTGGAGTTTTTGCCTTCCCGTGTTTACAAATGAAAAATCAAAGTAGTTTAACAGAAGAAAGCCTAGTCGTCACCAGTCATTGCTAGACCAGTACTGTTAGAGTAGTGCTCACTCATTACTGGATCTCAGAGCCACCTAAACCCCTGATGAAAGCTTCACAGAGCCAGGTGCCAGTCAGAGGTAATTCACAAAAGCCAGCAAGCTGGTAAGGCACCTCTAGGAAACTTTCTGGAAAGGATGAGGCTGCATGAGGTAGAAGACCCTGAAAGGTGCCAACCAGGTGGAAAAGTGCATCTATTTAGAGTTCATGGCCACAGATTTTTCCTGGCATTAGACCAAGAAGCAGGGTTAGCTTTTACTTCCTTGGTTCTCTCTCTCCTCCTTCTTTGTCCAAATTCTCACTGAAAGTGTGAAGACCACATTTCAGCTCTTTTCCATCCTTCACCTGGTTCTGACTGAATCTTGAAACAGACCCCTGTCAGGATGATGTCAGATATTTGTCTTTTTTAAGTATCTCCTGCTG
>NW_010159786.1:19945-33312 GCF_000695765.1 Mesitornis unicolor
CTCTGCTGTGTCCAAGTTGTGGAGAATCTTGAAGTAGTCTCAACCAGGAACTGTACTTTTATTCCTGCTTCTGCTACTGGGTTGCATTTGTGCTCCTCCAGGATAAGTGTGAAGAACTGGAAAATATTTGTTGGCCTTTTTACTTTTTTCCTCCTTAATGGTGTTGTGAAATTAGCATTTCATAATAAATATTGATTAACTTTTTTATTTAAGCTGTGGTTTTGTTTGCTGGTGTAAACACCTACAGTTTGCATGCTTCCTGTAGCACTGGCTTGGGTATAGATATAACCTTCTCCCTTCTCCAGTGCCACAGCAACAGCTGTCATATGACTGTGGAAGGGAATTCTTGAAGTATTCCTGAATATGTGAGGTGAAATGTGCCTACCACAAAAGCGTTAACTTTTTCCCTCTCAGTGAATATACTACTTCTGAGTCCTCTAGGAACTCCCAGAATACTAAGTACACAACCTACTGCACAAGTGCACTAAAGGTTTGGTTTAGCTAACCTGATTTTTCTGTGCCCTGCTTGGGAAACATCAGGATCAAAAGCTTTACTGACAACACAATATCAGAAAGGAGGAAATAGCAACCTGCTAAAAACCATACACACTCCCAAGTTAGTGGTGTCCCTAAAATTTGCATCCCTAAATGACTCAAGTAAAGCTGCAAAGTTTAATTGCAATAGAAACAAGAACTCATGGATATTGTAAACCTTCAGTGTTGGTCTTTTTGTTTGTTTTCTTTCTTCAGTGAGAACAACAGGTGAAACATTTCTCATTTGTTTGCTTTCTGAGTATATCTGTCACTAGAACAGTTTGCACTTTTCTTTGATTTCCAAGACTTGAGAATAAAGTATTGCTTCTAGTGATCTTTGCAAAATCAGAATTTCTGCTGGCTAAATAAATACATTTAAAACTGCAGAGCAGATAGATGTATTTACCTCATTGCAGTGCTATTACTCCTAGCTTGGGAAGTTCTTTATGTAAAAGCTCTTCTTAAGCACAAGGCACTAAGTACAACCTCTGTGCTGCTGTTTGCAGAGAACTGTAAAAATGTGGTTGTCCATCACCTGAACCACTTGCCTTCTACCTGTCAGGTTGTCAGTCCTGGTGACATGTTTGTAATACAAGGGTTGCATGTGCCCAGCCTCCCAGGCAGGAGGTCAGTCCTGTGAGACATCATGGATTTGTATCTCCTTATTTGAGGAACTATGTAATCACAGATATCATTTGAAGTAACTGTTTGGGCAGAAGGATGGGAGTTATGGGCATGAAAGGAGGACATGAGAAAGAGAGGCTGAGAACCCTGTATTTTCACTTCTGAGAGTGGCAGCACATGAAACAGGGAGGTGGCTTTGGCTACATAAGATGTCTCCCCTTGAGGTAGTTAAAATGGATCCAGAGCAATATATATTCTGCTCACTGTTTTGCTGCAAATGTGTGTGAAAGTTGTGCTTGTTTTCTCCTTTTGGTCAGTACACTCTGCTTCAGCTCTCAAAAGAAGTTTCTCATCTTGAGGCTTTGGAGTTGTCCTGATCTTTCTGTTTTGACTAGGCTGGAGGTTTGCAGATCCTTGGGTAAAGATACTGATGTCATTGACTTTGTTGATAAGATGGTCTTCTCTTGGCAAATATTACAGTTTCTCTCAAGTTTGGAAAATCATGAGTTTGAGGCTTATAAGGGAAGACAGAAGCAAAAATGGACACACTGTGTAACAGTGACGATGATTTTCCTGTTTACACTGAACATACTGAAAGCTGTTTCTGAAAAACGTTGAGGAACCTACTAAGAGATTCTGTGTCACAAAATTTGGTTCTGCAAGTGGACTGTGATAGAAACCTCATGAAGTAATTAATCAAACATAGTCTGTTCCTTTGGTTCAGTTCACAGTGCACCTGCTCTTATAAAATGGGATTCAGAGTTTGGAGTTCATTCTCTGCCCACTAGACTGCAATCACCCAGTGTAAAGGTCAAACACTTTATTTTTCAGTACTCCTTTACCAGAACATAAACATGAGGTCTGAAACGATCTGTCACAGAGTTGTGGAAGTTGAAAGGGACCTTGGAGGTCTCTAGTCCAACTCAATGGCCCATTCTGGCCTGAGCTACACTGTAGTACATGCAGTCCTGTCTCCTTCTGTTTGTGGCTGGACTCTCTTGATGGAGCCCAGGACTGACTTGTTCAACTTATCTTGTTCGGGGTTGCAGATGGGACTGGTCATTGTCACTAACCTGACATGGCTGTGGGCACTGCCTGTGCCAGGGGGACCTTGTTTATGCACACCATGTAGCAGCCCTGTTCTTGCTGTGTCCTCCTGCCCACCAAAGTCTATGAGGAGGTTACAGAGAAGAGAAGAGAAGAGAAGAGAAGAGAAGAGAAGAGAAGAGAAGAGAAGAGAAGAGAAGAGAAGAGAAGAGAAGAGAAGAGAAAGCTGCTCCTCAGAGCAGCAAACAGCAGGAGAGTGAGAGGCAATGGTCATAAACTGAAACAGGAGATATTCCTCACAATAAGGAAAAAGATTTTCCGCATGAAGATAGCCCAGCAGTGCAGCAGGAGCCCAGAGAGGCTGTGCCACCTCCATCCTTGGAGTATTGCCAGCCCCAACAGGATAAAAAGCCCTAAGTGACTCAGTCTGACCCCATGGCTGAGCCTACATTGGTCTGGAGTCCTCCCAAGGTCCCTGATGGGCTGCATGACTCTGTGGCCCTCAGTTACATAGGCAGGGCATCTGGAGACACTCTGTCCTGTTTCAGTCAGGAATGGGAGCATTTGCGAGTCCCTGCTGAGGAAGTCTGTTCCTTGTGGTCATGAAAGCTGCACTGCTGTCTCAGCTGATGGCCTCAGGAGTAGAGCAGCCCTTCTTGTAGTGGTGAGGGGCTGCCTATCCAACGTGGACTACCAGCTGCAGGTTGCAATGAATGCGAAATACTGTGATTGAGTTATTTGCTAAGGGTGACATAATTATTTGTCTGAAATCATGGGAGAATTATGCCTACTGCCCTTTAATTCTGTGTCATCATTTTTGCTCTTGCTTTCATGGTTAGTTTTTGCAAGCAGTTTGGTTACAAAGTGAATAAAGAAAGGTACTCCAGTCTTCTTCATGTGCACTTGAATATCAGGTCTGTTCTTTTTGTAAAGTGATCTGGTAGAAGCAGGCATTTACAAAGCATGTGAAACCATATTTTAGCTTTTTAAGCTTTGGCACAACTGAACTAGTGACAGGAAACCTCAAACACTATATTACTAAGCAATAAACAGCAAGTGACTTTCAGTAATTCCTGGAACTCATTCACAGTATTACTACATGACATTTCTCAGTAATTTTATGAAGGTATTTCCATCTGACTCGCCTAAATTCTCTGTACTGCTCAAATCTGAAAACCAAAATTATTTACTAGAAGTAAACTTGACCACAGACAAAAAAAATGGAATAGAAGGGGCCTGAGCCTCATAAAGTATATGTTTTATATGCAAAAGTTGTTGGGTTTTCTCAGGAACGCTTTCAAGTACGATCCAGCCCAACCAAAATAGTTTTCAAAATGATCACAGAATGGGATACTCGCAGACTAGCAAAGTTCTTCAGAGCAGGAAGATGGAGGTCTGAAATGTGAAGCTTAGCTGCAAGGGTCTTCTTTGATGTTGTGGTGTAAGAGGAGCACTATGTGGAGTGCTGGCAATCTTGAATGCAAGTTGTGGAGCTCAGCGACTGAGCTGAGCCTTGGAAATCGCAGATATTATTTCTAGTTGGTAGCATGAAAGACTGGAAGATGTTTGCCTGCCTGAGGCCATGGCTAGATGCCTGTGGCATATCCAGGGTTATGAGAATTCCCTGGCTCTTTTCCAGTTGGTAACCAGTGACAGCATCTCTCTCAGGTTCCTGTGAGGTGTACCTCTCATGTCAGCCATATAAAATTGGTTCTTGAGGAGTCTATATGAACCAGGAAGGGTATGCCTTAAGGGCAGATTTTATTCTTCTGTTAAAAGGAATGCACTCGGGTCACATTTATTGTAGAACTTCCTCTTCCTTCTGCAATGGACAGGTCTGGTACCTGGCTCTGCTTGGCGTGAGGCAGTAGTCTTTTTTCTTAGACCTGGTCATTGGAAATGCAAATCATCAAGAATTTCTGTTTGTGTCCAAAGACTCTGTTGGTGAATCATTTAACCTTTGGGGATCATTTTACCTATTCACAAAGTGGACACAGTGAAAAAAATACACACACATATGCACACTGCTCTCAGGAGTCATACCAAGCAGAAAGCAGTTTCAGGCTTCAGAGAGGTCTTGATTTTTTGATTTAAACCTATATTTTCTGAAAGAGATAGGCTTCCCTGATCACTGCAAAGAGCTTAGAGGAGATCTGGGATTCCAGGCAAGCCAAGAGATCAAACTTGCAGTATTTTAAATTAACTACTCCAAGCTTTAGGGAATGTGAAAAAGCTCAGGTTTCATGTTTTGAAAAAGATTTTGAATTGGAAGTTTGATGCTCTAAGCTTTTTAAAAATGTCATGTCACAGACATCTGAGTGTCTTTAACACTGTTAATGCAGGGAACCATGAAAGTTGCACCTCTAAAAGAATTGTGGAATTTTCATTTATGCTCATTCCCTCTTCTTAAAAAAAATGATTGCTTTAAGATTATCTTATAAGCAACAATACAAGGATATATCCATGAGGAAACAATATAATTTTTTCCTCTCCCTCGCGTTTAAGTTTCAGGTCCTTTACTCTCTTTTAAGTGCTTTGATTCTTTTACCTTTCTCTATATTTCCCTGTGATGGGGATGTGATTTATTTCTTTCACAGAAAAATTCTCCTCTCCCACTCCAAGATGCAGATAATGTCTTTGCACTTGGCTTCAGGCTTGAATCTTGGCAAGGAAACTCTCAATTATTAGGCAACTATAAAAACAAACACAGTTTCAGCTGTTTTATGCAGAGGAGGAGTGCAAAGCACTAGCTGTTTTCCAAGACACTGTAATGCCCTGAAGGGAAACAGTTGAAAGCAAGGGACAAAAATACATGAGTATCTGAAATTTGGCAGTATTGCTAAGATGATTTTTATTCTGATCTGGACCAGGTTTGCTCTGGACAAATGTATATCTGTACAACATGTAACACATATATCACTTGCATCTGGCCTCTTATATAATTGCATGAAAAACAGCCAAGAGTACACTTACCCAATGTGTCAATTCTAATCTGAGGCCATGTCCATTGCAAGGTCTTGTAGCTTACCTGCTTTAAAAAGAGAAGTAACAAACCAGGGCACTGCAGCACTGCACTCGGGGATACTGACTTTTGGTTTTACTTCAAGCACAAGTGAATATTCAAGTCTTGTGATTAAGGAAAACCATTTTAAAAGCTCTCTTTTGCTTTCTTTTCTCCTCTGCAGAGGAGCAAAGTGAAGTATTCCCAGGAATGGAAAGTAGTTGAGAAAATACCCATGGGGGAGAAGGAGGGGAAGAGGAGTGAGGGGCATAAGCTGCTGCTGGTACTTTGCGGGGCTGGGAGAACAGTGGTGGTGGGGAGCAAAGACTTGCATGGAAGGTACTAATGGGTCATCTGAAGGAAATCCAAGGCTGTTATTGCATGGAGTCAACAGGGGTTGAGCGAGGTTTATTAGCTGAGGGTTGATTTGGTGGGCCCATGGCTAGCCCTCCACAGTGTGCTTGAGAAGGCAGCTTCGATCCTGCTGCATTTCAGCTCTCAGGCTTGTTTTAAAAAAAAAAAATAGAAAATCAAAACAGCACCATTTTTTAAGAACAGAATGATCAGTGGGCTTTGATTTCAAAGTTCTGTAGGGAATTAATTTTAAAAATCCACCTTTAAATAGTCACTGAATGTTAAAGATGTTTTAGAATAAATTTTCCATTAAAATACTATCACTGCTTAGTTTGGTATAACAAAGTATATTAGTTTCGTAGAAGTCTGTATTCCAGCAGGAAATATTTTGCTGTACAGTTTAACTCTAGCTCCCAAGCTCAAGGCCATTACCTCAGAGCCTGTGTTGGGCTTCTCCTCGTGCCTTGGGCTGTAACCACAAGAAATTGTTATGGCTGGGATAGGAGCAGATCTGGTGGGTTTTATTTTTGTCACTGCAGTATCTTGAGAGAGGTGGATGGAAATCACTTCAGAGTCTACCACTGGGCAAAACAAAAGCTGAGGAGCTGTTATGCTCCTACAAGAAAGAGACCAAATAACTGCGGCTACTTCCAAAAACATGCTCTTCACAAACAGGCAGGAAACAGCTTGTCTTGATGGTCCCATGGCACCTTCCTTTCAGCTGTCATAGTCCCACCAACATCTGATTTTGGGAAAGAGAGGCCTCTCACACCATATACCAACAGTGAAAGGTGGCATGGAAATGTTGGTGACCATGGAGAAATTTGTCTAGTCGAGAGAAAATCCAGGCAGAAGGCGACAAATGAAGAAAGCTAGCTTTAGCTGAAGCCTTTTGGGGCCAAAGTTTGCTTTCTGGGATTCAGGCTCTGCTTTTGTTCTTGTCATGTCTGGTTTCCATTAGAGTGGAAACATTACAGATAGCCCTTTTTAATGCCAAAAAAGTGAAAGGCCTTTGGGAATAAAAGAATAGCTCTGCACCCACTGACTGTCTCAAAGCAGGGGTCTGTAATACCCAGAAGAGGTATATGCAAAAACGTCTAGGTTCTAGTAAGGCCAGGGACAAAATGACTCTTCCAGTACCAGAGTCCTTAATTTTGAAAAATATATAATCATAAAATTATAGCTCTTCTACTATAGGTTGCTAAAAGTTAGTGCTATTTTGTTGTAATATTTGTTCAGGTTGCTCAATTGAAGTAAGTTAACTTTCCTGTACCTGTGTATTTCAGCCAGACTTCCCTAAGAAAGGATTTGCAGCAGTGAAAGCATCTGTCCTCTCATCAGCCACAAAACTTGCTTGTGCAGCTTTTTATTATTATAATTTTTACTTTTTAATGGTCTTCTTTGTACAATTTTTAAATGGGAAGGAGGAGGCAAAACGAAACATGATGGAGATCTAGAGTTTTACATATTACACAGTTTATATCTCAGTACACCAGAAGGAGTGGTATGGGTATTCTGAGATAAATGTGAAGTTCACACTACTCAGAAATCTCCTTTTCATAAGGAAAGCAAATGCACTGACTTACACCCACTCCCTCTTGGCTCCAAGGTCAGGGTGGAGCTTGCATTTGTTTGTCTGTTAAAATAAACATGGAATCTGTTAAAGGTTTTGGTGGACCACATAGTCTCAGAGCTTGTGGGCTCTGAATCAATGCTATTGAAAATATGTTTACTCAAGAAAAAGGGAATTAAACCCCACCATTTCTGGAGCTAGCAATACTAAAGAATATTAAAGCATCTTTCCATTGCTTCCACAGGTACATGTACTGTCCTCTTCACAAATGTTTATTCATAGAACTCCATCAGTTCTTATCAGCCTGGGGCAGAATTCTGTAATTAAAAAATAAACTCCTGAAAATCAGTATTTCTCACTTGTTTTCTTTCTGACACAACAGTAACAAGCACTCAGAAAAGCTTCAAATAAATGAAGTTGCTTTGCTTTATTAAAGCTCTGAGAAAATTACTGAAGTAACTGTAATTGCACTGGATTTTATATGGAAATGAAAATATAATTTTGGGTCAGGAAACTGATTTGGTGCTGAAGAACTAATGTCACACTATCTTAAAATATAGTTCTGAGGACATCAAAAAGGAAGAATAATGTTTGAAATAGAAAAATATACTCCCAAACATAGAAGGCTAGAGAAGGTACGATAACATCACTTTGTGTGAAATAAAATAAACCAGAGATCCTTTCTAATAAACGTGTAGGTATTACTTCAGGCTATTTGTATCAGTAGTGTTGTTTCCAAAGGAATGCTTAGACCAGCTTTTACCTTATGCAAGACATTTTTTTTTCTAATAATGATGTTGTTTGGACTGCTTTAGTGTGACACTGAGAAAACAATATTGATAAAAACCAGGATGTTTTAGGCTATGTTCAGCTTCAATAAATACCTACCTCACATTCCCAAGGTATAAAAGCAAGCAAAGGTGCCATTTTCAGGATGCCTGTCCTCAGCTATTATCTGCAGAAGTTCACACATTATTTTGGGTGAAATTCTGACTCCAATGAGACAACTGGTAGTTTTGGCGTTGTTTTTGATGGGGTCAGCAGTCATCTACATATAGAAATGAAAAAAAAGAAAAGAAATTCTTGAATTTAAATGTCATTGTTCTATGCTTGCTCACAGGAAATTCAGTTTAAAGGGGATGAGTGATTATAATTTTGAAAAAAACCAATGCATTCTTGTATTTGAATTTTTGAGATGGTCTTATTAAATATATTTCAAATACAGGTATTTAGGTAGATCAGTGTGTTATTTTTTTAACTTTCAAATAAGAAAAAAAAATACTCTTGAGGCTCCCGATGACAAACTCCTTTCCTACAGCATTTTCTAGAGGGCTGCCAGTGGTCCAATCTGTGGATGCTGTGCTGTCAGCAGAGATGTCCAGATACTGCAATGGCTCCCTGTTGGTTGCCAGGGCTATGAAACAAGTCAAGGCAGAGCTATTGGCTGGAATGTATCATTACCTGGTATAAATTGTTATTGTGCCATGTAAGCCATTAACACTGGCAGTGTGGCTTTCCCTCGCTGTGCCTTGGTTTACTCTTGTGATGAAATGAACAGAACTGGCTGTGCCTGCCAAGTGCATTGCGCTGGGTAAATAGTGAACAGATGTCATATGCTCTGGGCTTCTCCGATGGGGGAAAAAGCCAACCATCCACCAACAAGAAGAAAGTGTAGGAATGTCTAGGAGTGGTGTTATGTTCAGAAATCTTCACAGAGCTGGCAGGTGAATTAGGAAAGTGCCTTGTGATAAAGACTTGTAACTCTCAATTCCTCATTAAAATATTTGCTTACAGATCTAAGTTCTTCTGAGCAGTTGTTTTGAAGTCATGGTAATGGGTACATTTGACTCATGTAATGTTTAACTTCTAGTATTCTATTTGCTCAAGGTTTCGAAAGTGTTATAAAATCAAATGTGTGTTGTGGGAGAGAAAAAGACAAACAATATCTGAATTCCAGTCAGACTCCGGGAAGACACAAGACTCTTGCTTATCTGTTAAAAAGTAAACATTTGCAGCTATATTTTTGTTCACTACCAGTAGCTGCCAGTTACTCTTATATTGCATGATATAAATAATTTTTTTCCCTTAGGAAGATATCAAGTCTCTGAAAATCAGAATTATGCATAGAAACCTAAACCTACATAATGAGATTCACTTCTGCAAAAGGGCTCCTTGAAGGTCAGATTTGTTGTTGTTAAAGAATTATTTTTGTATTAATGTAGTTGTGTAGATTTTTGTTGGTTGAGCTGCAAAGGACAATGCTGTACAAGCTTTAATGAAGAATTGCCATGCAAATGTTAGCAAAGACAAGGCAAAGTAAGTATCCTTTGGTCGATTCCATGGCTGATTACATGCTCTATTCCTCACACTGCAGCAAACTGAAAAACAGAAGGAGCAGTCCTATGACAAGCCCGAGACAAGGAGGGTGCCAGAGGCAACAAACAGGCTGGGGAACATGAGCTGTCCCCAGTTCACAGAGAGTTGAGGAGCTGCTGTAGTAGGAAGGAGAAGGTGAGCGAGGACAGGAGCTCTTGGATGCAGGAGGAGAACAATCTTGGAGGAAACCTGGGTGGACACCACTGGGCCTGAAATCCTGGTGGGCTCAGGGACTGAGGTTTTAAGCCTGGTAACGAAAACACAGCTGCAGGATTGCAGGTGCTCAATTTTAGTAATTGGTGATAAAATTACAATCTATTAAAGGAACTGTGGTTATGAGAGGGTGTGTGTTTAAAAACTCTTCCTATTTCTTAGAAGGCCAGGCAGGCTCAGCAGGCAGTGCCTTCCTCTGAGGTCACCCAGCAGCCACAGCAGAAAGCAATGCCCACATCCGTGGGCTGAAGCCAGTGGTGGAGTGGGGCAACACTGTTACCCGACCATGAAGGAGTTCCTTCCAAAATATGAGCCTGGTAATCTAACATGCTGCCCTCCAAATGGGTGGCAGCAGCTTTCAGCAGCAATTCTTTGCACCCATGTCCTACATTTTATCTGATCCCTTTTCTGGCTGCAGTCCTGCTGATGCTGCAGTAAGCCCATTGATTGCTGTAAGCTCTGCAACTGTGTTGTTCTCCTGAGCTAGGAATTAACTTGCAGGACTGCAGCTCGTATGAATAATTAATGTAGCTCCTTCCTGCCTGCTTCCTCTCACTCTTGTTAAATCCAAATTTTGTGAATCTTCTGTGCCACCCTTCTTGAGGGTGAGCGATATCATAGTGCTTGACAGGAACTGCTGGAAGCTAACTTTGTTAGACTAACAAAGTTGTTAGACTAACTTTGTTAAAGCTGTCAGAAAGTCTCCACGGTTTACAGTGGTTAAATGTTTGTTAGGCTGCATGATTATTAATTCCTTGTCAAGGGTCTTGGAAAAAATTAACAGTTTAGGAAAAAAATGTTTCCATGCAAACTGACATATGCTAGATATATGCTTTTCTCATAAATTCAAAGCAATGGTCTTTGCTATCCAGATTCCTTCCCCCTCCTCCACTTCCAGAGTATTTTTTAAAAACTGCTTGTACACAAGCTTTGAAAAACAGGGATAGAGAAAAAAATACTAATTTAATTAAGATATTTTAGAAAGACTTGAATCAAATGAGATTTCAGTTGAAGAAATAAAAAAACCACGTGATTTGGGCTAGTAACTGAAGAACAGTATACCTGCTCTGATGAATTGTACGGGGCATGTGAAGTGATTACTGGAGAGCAGTATTCTGTAAGAAAAGTAGGGTTCTAGCCCTTGGTCTTGAAGGCTGAATTTCCAATTACAAACCAGATGGAGTGGGGGTTCATAAGTGAGAAGGAGTCCTTTTCTACCCAAGTGTAGCCATAACATCTTTGATACACTGGAGAAAGGTAATTTTCCCCACACAGATAACTTATGCCTTGTTTTGCTGTTTTTTCCCCTTGCTAGCTGGAGCCCATGTGCTAAAAGCCAAAGAGGGACCTGCATGGGCTGCAGGAGTGCATAGCCCTGGGGAGGGTGCCTGAGCAACACCTCTGTGGTGTGACTAGATGGCCATAGGTGGTCCTAATGTACGGGGGGGGGGGGGGGGCTGCAAGCACCCCCTTGCCTCCATTTGACCACTGGGAAAGGTCCTTCCCTTCACAAGGAACCATTTCCTCCAGTTTCCCTCTGGTGTGCTGTGTTTGCCTGGACATGCTGGAAGACCTACCTCTCTTCCCCAGCTGTGTTTCTTGCTGCATACCATCATCTTTCATGTTGCTCCAGAAATTTTAACAACAGCACAGAGAGCTGAGCCTGCAAGGAGGGGAAAGCTGGTGAGCACTGACCGCAGAAATAACAGTGGTGGGACCAGGAGATGCTGTGACCTGCTCCTGCTCTGCTATGGTAGGACCTTGGCTAAGCCGTTTCCCCTCTCCAAGTCCTTCCTTTCCCATTCTTCCTCCATTCTATTTAGGCAGTGAATGACTTAGAGCAGGTCCTGTCTGTTCCTCATAGTGTGTATGTGTGCAGTGACTAACATAAAGGACTTGTGATTTCTTCTGGGACTGCTGCTCCAGTTCAAGTAGCACCCAAAATACACGTTTAAGCTCCAAGTAATTAATCTGTAAGTGGTATCTGCCGATTGAGGGTGGAAGTCCCCTCCATTATGCAGAAATCACAATTTCTGTTCTGAGTTAGTGCTTCCATATGAAACCAAACACTTAAGGACCTCTGAAAAATTTGGTCTCAAGTGCAAAGGGTGTGTGGAGAGGGATTTATGCTTTGATCATGTTGCTATGAACCTACTGTGCTCCTGCCTGCAGTCCCACACATGTTTGACACACTTCCCTGGCACTTGACAAATTCTTATAGTCTCTTGATAGGGATCTTTTGATAAGACTTTGCATTCCCATAATGTTTGTTTCAATTCCTCTCATCTCCCTAGGAGCACTGGCCTAGGCAGAGGTATTTAAAACAACTGCCAGGGGGTTTTGTTTTTCTCTATCTATCTATGCCATGGCTGCATCTGGTACTTGTGTAGAAACATGATGGCCACTCATGGGACTTATGTCCCGTGTGCTCCCTCAATGGGCTCCTGTGGGCATGGACGTTAAAGGCATTTTCTCCACATCGCTGGTGGCAAATTGCTGGCCCTGCTGTGAACAGTGGCACTGTTCTCAGTCAGCTGAAATAGAAGTGGGCTCAGTCCTTCAGTCTCTGTGGTTAGTTTATCTCCAGTTTGGTAATAAATGACACCATCACGTCTGTGCTGGAAGTTTCGAGGCGTTGGTTTTACACAAGACCACCCAGAAGCCAGACAGCAAGAACAGAAAAGCTGCTGTGATTAAGCTTTCCTGCTTGTTGTGGTTTGTGCCACCGTATAGCACATGTAACATGGTGCCTCCCCAAAACTCTCCTAAACTCCCCACCGGGATGGAAATATTATCCTGATTTTGACATGGGAAATGAGGGGATAGGAAGGGGAGTGGAGCTAATAATGAAGGATAGTGGCAGACACGCTCATCACCAGAGATACACAGATGTCACACTCTCTACCTACCAGGGAATACAAAGTTTTTGCCTGTCTTTGTAGAGGATAAATGCAATTTTCTCCATCCTTCAGTTAAAAGTAGAAAACGTAGGGAAGGAGGGATGTCTTGCTGCCAGCATATCTGGCTGGTAAAGATTATTTAAAAAAATATTTTTAATTTGACATGGAGTGACAGAAAAGTTTGTCTGCATAAGGCAGCAGATCATCCTAGATGTGTTACTCATTCCAGACTAATTGTGTGAGATTGTTTTGACACTACAGACACAATGAGAAATTGAACTGTGGATTAACTATGCATCAGATACCTGCCCTGACTTGCCATTATACCAGAACATGGTGATGTTTAGCTGGCAGCCGAGCGTGCAAAATGAGATTGCTGACATGAGGGTACAGTACGAAGAGGGACGGTCGGACCAGGAGAGCAAGAGGGATGGATGTCTGGCGTTTTTATGGGCTGACATCACATCTGGAAAGCTGCTGCCCTCTGGTGAGTCAGCACACAAAAGGCAATCATACGAGTCTGATCATCCAATCGCTTGGATGGAGGAAAGTGTGCTGCTTCTGCCAGCAGACTCGTTGTAACTAAGGCCCTGCCTTTATTGGGGAATTCTGATAGAACTACAAAGAGCCTATGGATAAATCTCCACCTGATTTCCGTGACTGTAACCCCATTTGCAGGTTTTATAAGCTACATAGGTGCGTGTTGCCTGATTAGCCTTTACCAGCTTTGCTTTTACTAGACTGG
>NW_010159786.1:33343-36156 GCF_000695765.1 Mesitornis unicolor
ATGCCTTTTTTGGCTGCTGACCCTTCATGATCTTGGTTGTGCCTGAAGCACTAGAGCCCTGCTCCAGTATGAAGCATGATGGTGGGAATAATGCACCTGGTATGCTCCTCTTTTGGACAGTCTGGACATAGTTCTCAATTCCTTTGCTGGTAGGAAAACTCAGAAGTTCAGAAAAAGAGGATAAAAAGTGATTTTTTTTCTATCTCATCTGTGGTTTGAAGTCTAGAATGGTTTCTTGCTTCTCTTTCACTGCTGGCTGCCATAGCTCTTGAGATGCCAACCAAGATTTATTTTTTGAGAGTCTGATCTCTTATTCAATATGAATTTTACTTGTAGGAAAAAATGAGATATTGCAGTGTCATAATGATTGCAAATATCTACCTCTCATGGTCATTGTCACATCAAACATGTAAAGCATCTCTTTGTTGTGGTATGCATCAAGCAGCCTGCTGTTTTCTGCTGCAAACACATTTGAGAATTACTTGTTCATTGGTTACCTATCACTGTCTCAAATATTCTATAATACCTCCCCCATGTTTCTTTCTCTTCTTTTCCATCTTATTTTGACTGGGATACAGTTAATTTTCCTCATAAGACTATGTTTTGGGTATGTGCTGAGTACAATGTGATAACACACCGACTCTGCAGTTCTTGCCAAGCAATGTTAACATTAAGCCAAGGACCTTTTCAATTTCTCATACTGCCCCTATCCTCTCAGCTTCTTCTCTGCCAGAAGATGGGAGGAGACACAGCCAGGACAGCTGACCCAAATTGGCCAAAGAAATATTCCACACCATAGGACAACATGCTCAATCCAGAGATGCCCATTGGTTTGAAGCCTTTGCAGTGTGAGACACAGCAAGCTTGTGAAACACTGAAGTAACTGCTGGGCGAGAGCTGGGCACCCAGTGGGATGGGGGCAGGTGAGTGAGCAGCTGCACAGTGCTTAGTTGCTGGCTGGGGTTAAACCACAACACATCTGTTGAGTTGCACGAAGAACTCCTGAAGAAAGCCCTTAAGACTGAGGCAAAGAGACTATTGTACATTTGTGGAGAAAAGTGGATAACAGCTACCATCTCCAAACAAATATGGACTATCAAATTTGCTTCATAATTCCTTTATCAACCTCTTAGTTGTGCTTCAGTGTGTCTATGAAAAGATCGGTCTTATTTATCAAAAATCTTTCACTGGCAGAGAATCAAGCACCACCTTAATGGCTAATCATACTTCTTTAAAAAATATACACCTTTATTGTAGGCCTGATTTTGCTCAGTTTTAGCTTCCAACCATTGAATGACATAATGTTTTTTTAATTAATTGATTGAAAGAAGTATATAGTATTGGAAGCATTCCCCAAATGTAGGCACTGACAGGCTGTGACCAAGTCACTCTTTATGTTTTTGTTGCGTTAATCAATAAGATTTCTCAAGTATCTCTTATTATAAGGAAAATTTTCAAGACTAAAGATTATTTTCGCAGCTATTTAGCCAGAGTGTACTCTGAAGCATATGCATCAGGACTGGACAGAGATTTCCAGTGTCAATCTGCAACTGCTGTAATATTTGCAAAAGTAACATATAGCCCTGATCCCTGCTAACAGATCTCACCGACTTCTGAAGAGACCTTGGCTCCATGGCATTTAAGATATACTTTTATTAGTAAGAGTTGGCACTACCATTTTATTGTGACTATAGTTTTATGAGTCATATGTGTCTAGTTCTAAGGAAGGCCTCAAATAGCTATTTTCAGGCAGGTTGGACTCACAGATGGGAAATCTCAGTTATTCTGGACTGGGGAGTGTGTTAATCTAGTCTTAGGGAAATATTAGGATCACACTAAAATGGCTGTTTAAAGCAAATAGGATCAGCTGTCTCCTGAAAGTGACTGTCTCTGAATGCAGAGGAACCCTAAACAGCTGTGGTAGCCTCATTTCCTGATTTTTAGATGGCTGAAGGTGGGAAAAATCCCAAATAACATTACTGTGCTGTGTTGTTCTGTGATCTGAATAGGATCACAGCTTTATGTCTAATGAGGGTGTTTCTCTGTCACCAGTGAACAGATTACAGATGCACAAAGCATCTCACTGCTCTGGAGGGAACCAATGTGCAAGCAAGAGAAGTTGAAACTCTTGTGGGGTCTGGCGAAGCATTCGGGCTTTAAGCAGGGAGCATCCTGACATTCCTGCAGATCCCCAGGCAGCTGCCTTTGCCAGAGGTGGCAAGACTTGCAAAGGGATTTCTCAGAAAAATTCTACTCCTCCCTTTCTGCTCCATTCCCCTTCCCGCACAAAAAACCCTGCCCAGCTGAGGCCTGACCAGAGAATTGCAGGCAACAGGGTATTCTTATTTCAGCTGCATCCTAGTAGTGTGCAAGGTGGATGACTCTTGCTGAATGAAGAGGAAGGAAAAGAGGTTTGGTGCATGGCATTATCCCAAAGCATTTCTGAGCTGTGCTGTTAACCCCATGATGGCTGTTTTATAACAACCATCTCCTCTTCCAGTCTGCATAAAGCCTTCAAGCTCACCCAGATGTCTCACTGTTTCATACAGTCCTGGGCTCTGTGCTGCCACAAGGCCTGAGAGTCTCTGCTCAGTCATTCTGCAGATAAGTCTGAACGGGCTTCTTGGCAGAGGTGCATCCCTGCAGCTCCTTGGGACGGTTATTGCTCCAGGGCAAGGACACATGCAGGTGTGCCCCAGCCAGCTACATGGGTATCAGAAGTAAAGCAGAGAAGTTGAATTATCTGGAAGTGTGACTCTGTACTCTGCTTTCTCCATTCTGTCAGACATGGCCTGTTTGAGAAATTTCTTTCC
>NW_010159786.1:36187-38154 GCF_000695765.1 Mesitornis unicolor
TCTTAAGGTGAGTTGTAATGAAAGCTGGGCTGAGTTTACACCCACTGGAGTTTATGGACCTGTCCGGCATTTAGAAAACCCAATGAGAAATTGAAAGGTGGAGACAGATGTTTGGAATCTCCCAGTAAACATTTCATTCCTCTCTGAAAGCATCTGAGAGCTCTCTCCACTGGGTTGTTGGACCTGAATGAAACAGGGAAGTGCACGTGCAAATCCTTGCCCAGTTGGTCTCTAAATCCCACATGAAATGTGAGAGACATAGTGATCAGTAAACCATGTGTGACAGAAATCTGTGCTTGCTTTTCACATTTAGCAGTGGTATTAGACCCTTGTTTCACAAGGAAGGCAGCAAAGTAAAACAAAATATACAGGCTGTTTTCGAAAGGAGCTTTCAAATCAGTGAAAGCAAACCCCACCATTAGTGCTGCTGGGAACTTCCTGGTTGACTGTTACCAGAGAACAGCTGAGAAGGTCACCTGTTGAGTAGGCAGAATGCATGGGACAGGCTACCGGCCCACACCTTCCTTACAACTGCAGAGTGATACACCTGATCACTCAGCTGCAAAGGCAACAGTGCTGCTGGGTTATGTTGCTTGCAGCAGCAGCAAGTTGGAGATGAATGCAGCGGTAATTGCATTAGCTTCAGGAACCCTTCTCCAGCATACAACATAGTAATTTTGTCACAGAAATAAAAATACAGGTACTGATGCTCAGTAGACTTAAAAAAGATTATTAAATTTTTGAATGTGCATGTGATCCCACTGCATGGAATAGCAGAGTTTTTTTTTTTCTCTTCTGAAAGTTTGTATTCATGATTTGAAGAATGACTATTATTTCACCCCAGTGAGTGAATGCTTTGTTTGCTAGCAGATCAAAGATATTTGAGAGCAGATTTCTTTCCACATTATTTAAGAAATTGTGGTTATAGACCACCAGCATTCATTGGCCATCTACCAGATAGAGTTTTATGGTCATTTGGCAAAGATGCTGGGAAAAGTGCTTAGAGTTTGCTACTACTGGCAAAATTCTACCCCATCCTATTAAGCGTGAATAACACAAGAAATTAAACAGCAATAAGCTGGTGAATTAAAGCTGATCTTGAAAGGATCTGAGTGTTTAGAAAAACAAAACAACCCAAAGAAATACCTATTGAAGGATTGTATGGCTCTATCAGGTTGAAAAAATTTGAGAATGGCCAGAAAGTGTCACCGTACACTTTGTGCTTTTCAGAAGTCAGTGGAAACTTAAAGTAGAAATCTACAACAAACAAACAAAAAAAAAGAGCCCACAGAAAATAATTAATATCCTGTAATGTTCTTAATACAGGACCCTAAGTAGTTGCTATCCAGTCTAACCATTCTGTCTGTACATCACTTGCTTCTTTCTGTGGCCTGGAGATGGTGTGAGGGGAAATCCTGTTGCTTCTAAATATGAATGTTCACCTCTCTTCATGGAATAAAGGATCCCCCTTATTAAATACTGAATCTCAACTGAGGAAGGGAAGAACAGCACTGTTCCTTTGAGTGCCAGATGCTCAGGGCAGTTCTGTTGCAATACTAGTATGAGCTGCTGAAATGCCAGCTAAACTTTAACATACTTTCTACCACAAAGCAAATTTTTTCAAGTGGTCAAAGCAGGAGATCAGGGATTAAAAACTCCTGTCAGTTGGTGCTCTTTAGAGTATAGCTTTGGGATATTTTGGTTAATCTCTGCAGGTAGCTGAGTCAACGTCCTGGTTATAGGGAGAGAAGAGGAGGGCTGAATACCTCAGTGAAAGCCTTAGCTGAATCCTTCACCACAGATGGTGTGTGTGGCATGAGGCAAGTTGGACCAGCTTTGCAGCACCTCGCTACAAGGCTCACTGCAGGGATTGCTTCTGCTTGGGTCAGTTTTTTTGAAGACCAGTGCTCATCTGCAGAGGATCCTGAGCTCTGCATCCATCACAGAATCACAGAATCACAGAACGT
>NW_010159787.1:0-1070 GCF_000695765.1 Mesitornis unicolor
GTTGCGGCCATCTATGAGAAGCCATCTCTTAGGTCACGCCAAAATTGCAAAGCTTTTCCTGAGGTGTTGGTACTGCTCTGAGACAATTCTCCACAAAATGAACAGAGAGCCTTAAGGGAGTTAAAAATCCTTAATACATGAACACAACTCCATTTAACTGCGTTTTATGTTCTTGAAATGGCGCAGAGTCGCGTTTTTCATTGCTGTGATGGATGACCAACAATGCAGCATCTCAGAAGTAAAGAGTATTTAATGGCAAACGTAGTCCCAAAACACAGATAGCAAATATTCACTGCTGGGTCCCTTGGATGGAGTGCCCCAGACGGCACAGGTGAGAGCAGCCAGCTTGGACAGGGTGTTTCAACCCACGGCCTCTGAAGCCACATCCCTTCCACGTATTCTGGAGACAGAAAAGCTCCAGACAGCGTCAGTCTCGGGCACAAAGCCACCCTGAGTGGTTTCCATCTTGTCCCACTCTGCCCTCAAACACCTGCTCTCAGTTCTGTGTCTCTGTCCACTCTCATCTCGATTACCGACAGCGCTCAGGACAGCACGCTATAAATTAAATGGCCAAGAAGATGCGAGTGAAAAATAAAGCTTTGAAAAGCAGTGGGGACAGGTGAGGCAGTGCAGGACCTAAGGAACTGCATCTGTTTTTACTCAGCAGCACAGATCTGTGCCCTTCTGTTACACCAACAGCAGAGCCAGCGTGCCCCGAAACTCATCCATTTCCATAAATCTAAAAGTCAGCACTGACAACTCTGAGGGGTTCGGGAAACGGCAGAGTCAGTGCTCGAGTAAAGAACAGAAATGCTCAGAACCAGACAATGCCACTTACCACGATGCTGTCAGAAAGAAGCGTGATTTGATTCACGGACAGATTGCAAAATGTGTTGTTTTGACATGATCAACAGGAGGTTTTTGAAAGTCTTCCTGAGTAAAGATAATTAACAGGAAGCAAAGCAGGAGCTGTGTGTATACACCTGTCACAAAAGGGAGCGAGCCGATTCGCTTCATTCTTAGCCCAGTGACTGGCACTTCTGCTATATTTAATTTATTTTTTCTCCTGC
>NW_010159787.1:1101-1709 GCF_000695765.1 Mesitornis unicolor
GAAATGATGTGGGCATTATTGTTAAAGCCGTAGAAAATATCCAGAATAAAGGCAGCGTAAACGCCTGGTAGCTGAAGGAAATGGCAAACATCATTCACTGCTTCAAAGTCACAGAATTATCTGAATTCTTGAAGATTAAAGAAAATTCGGTATGGTTTTTCTTTTCATATGGGGCCAAATTTCTCTTCCAAGGCTGGAAGCCACTCTATGTAGGGATTCAATTGCCAGAAACTGCTGAAACCGTCCTCCTATGCTGGCAGCTTCCATCTCCCCCATCACGAGAACAGAACCATGGTGTCCCTTTCAAACTGAACTGATTCATCTCCTCAAGCAGGCAGCAAAGCCAAGAAAATGCAAGCGCCAGTGCTTTGGGACGTTCATTCTGAACCAGGGAACGAGTTGGGCCATAATACGCATGCAAAGTAGACGATGATGTTGGTCCATCAAAGCTCAACACCTCTCAGTTTGTTAAAGGTGAAATGACTAAAAAGTAACAACCAGCTCTCTCTCCCCAGCATCCCTGGCCCCAAACGTGCCATCATTTCCACATCGGAGGGTGTCTTCCAGCAAAATCACTGCATCCCAGCATGTCAGGAGTTGGAAGGGAC
>NW_010159788.1:0-4240 GCF_000695765.1 Mesitornis unicolor
GCTCCCCGGCTCCCGGCCCCGCGCCCAGGGTGATCGCAAATCCACCTCGGGAAAAAGGGGTGAAAACAAGGGGAAAAAAAAAGGAAAAAAGAGAAAAGGGGGAAAAGAATAGGAAAAAATAGGGGGAAGATAGAAGAAAAATAGAGGGAAAGGCATAAAGAAAAAAAAAATTAAAAGGAAAGGGGGAAAAAACCCAAATCCGGATCTCTGCTTTGCTCCAGCCCCCGGAATTTGGTGCAGAGATAGGAAGGGGCGCCGGCCCCCCCACCCCGTTCTGCCGCACCCCCACAGGGCCAGGCTGCGGGGTGTCCCTGCTCGGCTGCCCCAGCACATGGACTGTGGGCGAGGGGGGCCCCGGGGGATGGGGTGGTGGCGCTGCGCTGGGGGTGCCTGGGCCTGGCTTCTCCTGGGGTCCCTGGTTCTGAGGGTCTCAGGGCACTGAGAGGGGCTGGGGACAGAGAGGGTAAAGATGGGGGCAAAGCCTGGGCCCTGAAACTGTGCTCACTTGTTCTAGGTGCTCCAGGGTGAGATTACGCGGGTGTGCGTGAGTGCGCGGGTGTGATTGCGCAGGTGTGATTGTGAAGAGTGCTACGTCAGAGAGACAGGGCGGCGGGGGGGGCGCTGATCGTGTGTGGCCATGATTGCGTGGCGTGACTGTGTGCTCAATTGCGTGGGTGTGATGGTGTGCAAGCGAGACAGCAAGCGTGCATGTGACTGCGACTGTGCGACTGCGTGAGCCTGGGTACAGGCGCCTGCCTGGTCCCCTCTGCGAGACGAGCAACACGGTTTCCATTTTGTCTCTTTCTAGGGGATGTTTGTTCTGGGCCTGCCCTATGCCATCCTTCATGGTGGATACCTAGGACTCTTTTTAATAATTTTTGCTGCAGTCGTTTGCTGCTACACTGGGAAAATCCTTATTGCCTGTCTTTATGAAGAGAATGAGGATGGGGAGATAGTCAGGGTGAGAGACTCCTACGTGGACATAGCGAACGCGTGCTGCGCGCCTCGCTTCCCCACCCTGGGAGGCAGAATTGTGAACGTGGCTCAGATCATTGAACTGGTCATGACCTGCATTCTCTATGTGGTGGTCAGTGGGAACCTGATGTACAACAGCTTCCCCAACCTGCCCGTCTCCCAGAAGTCGTGGTCCATCATTGCCACAGCAGTGCTCCTGCCTTGCGCGTTCTTGAAGAACCTCAAGGCAGTCTCCAAGTTCAGCTTGCTTTGCACGTTAGCCCACTTTGTGATCAACATCTTGGTGATCGCCTACTGCCTCTCCAGGGCACGCGACTGGGCCTGGGACAAAGTCAAGTTTTACATTGATGTGAAGAAGTTTCCCATCTCCATTGGCATCATTGTCTTCAGCTATACCTCTCAGATCTTTCTGCCTTCCTTGGAGGGGAACATGCAGAACCCCAAGGAGTTTCATTGCATGATGAACTGGACTCACATAGCAGCTTGCATCCTTAAGGGACTCTTTGCTTTGGTCGCCTATCTGACCTGGGCTGATGAGACCAAGGAAGTAATTACAGACAACTTGCCATCCACTATTAGGGCAGTAGTCAACATTTTCTTGGTGGCCAAAGCCTTGCTCTCATACCCCTTGCCATTCTTTGCAGCTGTGGAAGTCCTGGAGAGGTCTCTTTTCCAAGATGGAAACAGGGCATTCTTCCCCAACTGCTACGGGGGTGATGGGCGGCTCAAATCCTGGGGACTCACCCTCAGATGTGCCCTGGTAGTCTTCACCCTGCTCATGGCTATCTATGTCCCACATTTTGCCCTCTTGATGGGTCTTACTGGGAGCCTCACAGGCGCAGGGCTCTGTTTCCTGCTCCCCAGTCTTTTCCACCTCAAACTCTTGTGGAGGAAGCTCTTGTGGCACCATGTCTTCTTTGATGTTGCCATTTTTGTTATAGGTGGTATCTGCAGCGTCTCTGGGTTCATCCACTCTTTAGAAGGCCTCATAGAGGCCTTCAGAACCAACGCTGAAGACTAAAGAGGGGCTAGAGCCAGTTGCAGTAAGAGAATTGCATCGAACATCCACATAGCCAAATAATTCTGCATCCCTTTAATGGAAAGAGTCATTATTTTCGTTACATGCATCCAACAAATTCTATGTCATAGAATCTGCAAATTAGAGGAAGAATAAGAAGAGATGAAAGTGTTTGCCCTGCCGTCTTTTTAAATAAGCTAAGAGTGAAATATATTTTTTTGGTTATTTAGAGTTTTTTGAAGGAAATTATCTGGTGCCCTACCCTTATCTCCTCACTCGTTGCCTGAAGCTTAGCCCCCCCCGTGAATGAGCTGTTGGGAAGCAGTCGCTGTTTTCAATACTCCTTACAGATATGCAATTCAGTGTTTCAGGAGCTGAAACACAGGTGCCGATCCGATGAGATTGGGTTACTGCGCTCACAGACAGAAACAAACCAGCCATGGGTGCTGGGAGCAGGGACCTTCATTTTACACTGTATGAGATGGATGTAGATGAGACCCAGATTGTACGACCAGCCCAACAAGTCTAAGCAGCGGCTGATGACCAGCGATGCCAGTTATCTGCAATGTTTACACCGTAGTCACATAGAAGTCAGGACTGCTTAATTCTTCCATTCGAATTCACACCGAGGATAACGGCGCTGCCTATCAATTACAATGTTTTGCCTCTGATTAAAATTGCAGACCGCTTCTCGGTGACTTCTGTTTCATTTTGTTTTAACAAGTGTTATTTCTAAATTATGAAAAGCTAAAAAAATAATATATTGTTGGATTTGATGTCGTTCAGGACACAGGAACAAAACTACGACACAATTCATTCTGTGCAATCTACCAGATCCGTGGAGCTGTTTCCAATGTACGTGTGGTGTCATTGTGGTAAATAAGATGAAAAATGTATATCAGAAAAAAAAATCTATCTTTAACATATAATGTGGTACATAAATATATCGAACAATAAAGAGAAAACATAGTCGATGAGGCTGGCCTGATTCGTGGGGGGCTCGAAGGAGCCGAGCAGGGGCACAGGGAGGTTCCTCATCCCCCCGCCCGTTTGCATGGGGAATACATCCTCGGTGGTAGCAGAGGGATTAAGCAAGAGGTAGGACACGTACATTTCGGGAAAGGGTCGTCCTACAGTTGCGGGGGGAGGGGGACGGGGCGCAGCTTTCACCCTCTCTCCCAGCTTTGCTTTGCTTCCGTAGTGCTCAGCACCCGGGGATGGACGAAGCTTGTAGACGTACTCCGCGATTTTTGTTCTTGAGAGGGAGAGTGGAAAAACCCTTCACAAACAAAACCAAAAAATTCCCGGAGCGGGAAATAAACGAAATAAGGGGCTGGGATGTCCCCTGGCTTAAACTCACTCTACTCTGCCCATGTTTGCTGAGCATGGGGTTGATACCCGCGGCGGAGGACACACCTCGATTTCCACCGATTTAAAAGCCAGAACAACCAAATCGTTGTCTGCCCGTTGTCCCTGCAGAGCGGAGATGGGGATGGGGGGGACATCGACAGCGCTCTCGGAGCCCGAACACAGCAGAGATCCCCGGGAGGCTCCTTTTATCGCCCTCTAAATCATGGCGAGCGCCGGTAAGGGACCGGGGTCCCTCCCCTGCCCGGCCCGAGCTGGCGGAGCTGCACCCCGACGGCAGTGGTGGCTCTGCAATGCGGTACCGGGGAGGAGGGGGGCAAAATCCGGGGAGAGGGGCCGCGGGCAGGAGGGAGTGAAGATCCTTCCCGCAGGAAACACCATTTCAGGTGCTTTCCCGGGCCAGGTGCTTCCCAGACCAAAGCGCAGGGGGGCTGCGGGGTTTATTTCGCGTGGGGACAGGGACGTGTGGCGCCGTGAGTGGGTGTTGGGGACATCGCGGAGGGGTCGACTCCTTCCTGCTGCGCTTCCCTCCTTGCTGACCCCCTTTCCTGGGGCTATCTCGGTGTGCCCCATCCCTATTCTTAATCTCATCCCCATCCTCATCGTCTTCATCTCAAACCTCATCTGTATCCTCATCCTATCCTCTATTCTCATCCCAGTCTTCAATCCCCACTCCCATTCTCATCATCTTCAACCTCATCTTTACACCCATCCCTATCTTCATCCTCATCCCCATCCTCATCATCTTCATCCTCGCCCTCATCCCGGTGCAGGTGACCCGGGATTACCGCTGGGCTGCCCTCCTTGTCCTCCCCACTGCCCGTCCCGGGGGTGCGCCCCTGCTCGCAACCCGGCGGCGGCGCAGCGCCCTCGCCCGAC
>NW_010159789.1:0-4130 GCF_000695765.1 Mesitornis unicolor
CCTTCCAACCCAATACATTCTATGATTATATTATTCTATATTCCTCTCAAGTGGCCATCCCCTCCTTCCACGATTTATAGACTCTCTTCTTCCACCTGAGTTTACCCAGCAGTTCCCTGATTGACCAAGCGGGCCTCCTGGCTCCCTTTCTTGATTTCTTACCCATCAAAATGCTCTGATCTTGAGCTTAAGAAAAAGACTACTTCTGCAGTCAGGCTTGCCAAGACTGGAAAGGGCTGTTGCAAACATCAGAAAGACCTAAGCACTTTCCACAATATGACAGTGAATGATGTTCAACAGCAAGGAACGCAAGTGTAAGAGGGGAAGATTAAAACGGCTCGTACAGCGCACGTGACTCTACATTTGGCACGCGTGTTCAGCAGACAGACTCAAACAGCCTGAGGAAAGCCGCTGCTTAATGCATTGATGCCTTCCAAAATAGCAAACAAGATATTAGGAAGCACAATGAACCAGGCAATAAATAACACAAGGTTGCCAGTCTGGCACCACTTATCAGCTTCAGCCTCGTTTAGAAGGGAAGGACTAATTTATCTCTGTGCTAATGCAATCGAGTCAGCGAGTGCCAGCACCTCTGTTACAGACGGGAACAACGTGGCTGAGGCAGGTGGCACTTCGGTGGCACTCTTGTCCCTGAATCTCAGAGGATGGGGTCCTGCCTCACCTTACTTGAAGGTCACCAAGCATTACAGAGCCTGCAGCACAAAGCCATCTGCTCAGTTACCCCCTCACCTCAACCTGCCACAACGTGGTGCTGTCCTGATGCCCATGGTGAAAGCCCACCTGTGAAACAAAGCGCTGGCTTCTCACACCTCTTCCCAAGCTATTCTGGCAGTCTTTTTGATGGCACACAACAATGGATGCTCTAAATCAAACAGCACAGGGAGAAAAGTTCTAGAAAGAGGAATTAATGTAACAGTGTTCAAGCCAAAGCTCATCACATCCACACAGAGTGCTGCAAAATTAATTAAGACCACTGTTTCAGGGGCAACAGGAGCTGGAGGAAAAAAGAAGAAACGAATTATAAGAAACGAATGATAAGAAATGAAATTATAAGAAAGGGAAGGGAAGGGAAGGGAAGGGAAGGGCATGACTCCATGCACTGGTGCCCTGGGGACACCAGAGGTGTAAAAATGCATTATATGTTACTGTGCCCGTTTAGGAGGTGATGATGCTGCCATGACATTGGAGATACCTA
This sequence comes from Mesitornis unicolor, assembly GCF_000695765.1. Lineage (NCBI taxonomy): Eukaryota > Metazoa > Chordata > Aves > Mesitornithiformes > Mesitornithidae > Mesitornis > Mesitornis unicolor. The sequence goes on from NW_010159789.1 coordinate 1,217, forward strand.
TCTTATCCCTCAGCCTGGCCCAGACCTCCTCTGTGTTGCATCACAGAATCACAGGATGGTTTGGGTTGGAAGGGACCTAAAAGCTCATCCAGTCCAACCCCTGCCATGGGCAGGAACCCCTCCCACCAGCCCAGGGTGCTCAAAGCCCCATCCAACCTGGCCTTGAACACTTCCAGGGAAGGGGCATCCACAGCTTCCCTGGGCAACTTGTGCCAGTGTCTCACCACCCTCACAGCAAAGAATTTCTTCCTAATATCTAAGATGCTCCACTAGACTGCTTTTCTCCCTCCAGCAAAGGGCCATGGTAAAGTACCAGTGTTACAGAAAAAGATCGCTGCACCCTGGCATACGGAGATAATATTGCATCTTTCAGGAGGGACAAGGAGAGAAAAATGTTGAGAGATGCTCTAGTGTGGCAGGAACTGTTTGAGTGTGGTTGTAAAATACCTTGTGCTTTTCCTAAAACACCCAGGGGAGACAAAAGCTGCGCATGAAAGAAATGCTGCTCATGCTTTTCTTTGGAGGTGTTTGAAAGTCATTCAAAATGAGACACCAGTTCATTTACAGCTCGTAGAAATCCGCACTGAAGTCAGCTGATCTGTACCAACTTCCAATAGCTGGGTAGCTATCCTACAAGCAAATTTTCTCTCATCAAATTCCTAAAGTGTGTTTCAGGGAAGATTACCTACATTTAAAACCAACTACCTTGTGACAGATCTTCCTTGGGTCTCTTTCCTAGGAGGTGACATCTCAGAAAAGGTAATAATCTTTCTACTGTGGTCCAAATGAAAGGAAAGAAGTTCCTCTAAATCTTGATAGGTGAGTTGTAAAAAGTTGTGACATCCAGCAGCACGTGGAGCTAAATGGGAAGACTCCAGACTAAAAGACACAGAGTCCTTAATCCTCAGACAGGGAGACGGGTGACTGGTGGAGAAATGCACAGCTAGTTCCCTGTTTGCATTTAAAGCTCTTTATTCACCTGGCTCAGCAATTCTGCTGTGGCATTTATTTTTAATGCTTTACTTTTGCAATTTGACTTTCTAATGGCAACACCTGAAGTCACCTTCCTTAACTCTTCACAGTGATATAAATTAGAAAGAACAACAAAGGAAACTGAAGGGACAGAGCTTATCCCTGCCAGACCTCAGTCAGAGACGACTCCTTCTTAAGCAACCAGCACCAACATGCAAAAGTGGAGGATTTCTTTTGATTACACTCAGGGTGGAAGGACCTGATTCCAAAAGTCCTTGCATCACAGAGCTGAGACTCTCATTTGCAAGCATGAGCTGAAATCAGAGAGGCAGAGAAGTCATGGGGGTTGCTTTTAATTCTTCCCAAGCCCTTTTTTTATTGTGTGTACCTCCTGTGACAACTGAAATGCCCCTGACAGTTCATCTTTAAGGCTATTTTAAAGAATAAGGCCAAATACAGGGACTGATGCCAACAGAGTGACTTTTGGGTCCTGGCTGCTGGCAGCACCTGCTGATCAAATCAGGCTGAAGAGCTGAAATCTGCATGGCAGTATGCTTATAGGGACTACCGAAATGAGACGAAAGATGACAATCTGCTGAATCATTGCAGATTTAGAGATCCTTCTCTATGTCTCCTTGCTAGTCTCCTACCCTTGCTTCAACATCACTCCCCACTGCCCCCATGGACTGCCCACGCAAAAAGTACCAAGAATAAAGAGGCACTTCTGGTCTCATCTGAGTTCTGTTGAGAATGATCCAAATCCCTGAAAACCACAGAGACAGAGACTCTCCAGGAGCAGTTGTATATGTTTTGGGCAATGAGAGCACATGGGTTATTTTGTGCAACCTCTTTCTGCTGCAATCATCGGGTAGAGCCAATTTCTTGGCTGAGACCAAGTCACCAAATTAATTTCATGCCTGACAAATTGAAGCTTTCTGAAGACACTTTGGTTCATCAGAAACCTGGTCTGCACAGAGGACAGAGAAGCTGAAAAGATTAATAATTCCTCAAAAAAGCTGAATTTATAGCCAATCCCTAAAACCAGCCAGGCTAAGAGACAGTAACTGCAATCCTCAAAAACTTGACTCGCACATGGAGTTTTCTCTTACTTGAGAAAATCACAGTCTTTTTCCTAAAGAGAGTGCAAGAGTTCTCAGTGCTGGATGAGATTTAAAGTTGTTCCTCCTCATCATTTCCAGCAGAGAAAGGTGGTGACTGAGAAACCTGACAAGAGCAAAATATCCCTGCACGTACGAGCGCTTTGAACGCAGACCTCTTGTGCGAATGCAGCCAGCAGCAACCCATCATTCATAAAATCAGCATATGCTAATCAAAGTCTCCTGCATGGTACCTGCATTCCCCGTGGTTTTGTCTGTCGATCCCACGGCGCTCAGAAGATTACTCATCTTTTAAGAACTTCACAGCATGCTGTCCGACATAGCTGACGCTCCTGTAAGCTTTTCCCCCAGGTGTGTTTTATGTGTACAAGCAGCTCTTCTCCTCCCTGCCTTCCCTCCTACCGTCTCATCTTCATATCTCAAGATTTTTTCAGGGGGCAAGAAGTTATCTCTCTCTTTGACAGTGCAATCTGCTACATGCCCTTGGAGAGACGGGCTACCATTTAGCTCCCCTTGATAAAGTCATGATATCATGGACAGAAACTTCAGAGCACAGCAAGCTGCCCCTGTAGGGGAGATCTGCACTCAGTTACAAATGATGATTAGCATTTTCCTTGAGCTCCATCCAAGCTGGATAGATGACAGCGTGGTTTGTGAATGGGAGCACGTTCCATCTGCCTCGCAATTGAAATAAGGGGAGAAAAATTAAAAGCTAAATGTGCCAGATCTTGTATTTGAATCTCTCATCGCAGCACGCTTTGAAGGGAATTCAGTGCGGAAATACAGAACAAGCAGCATTTTCATCCTGGCCCTGATACTGACTC
>NW_010159789.1:4161-6469 GCF_000695765.1 Mesitornis unicolor
GGTCTTAGGCAAGCCATTTACACTTCTATGGAGCTCCACTGGCAGAGAAACAATCCATAATGTCTCGGTGTCCCCAGCTGCGAAATGGGGATAGGAGCACAGTAAGAAATCTGCAGCAGATTTGGTCCCTCGTGTGCTGCATGGTCAAGAACTGACAAGGAAAGATGGGGCTCGGGAACTTTTGCTCCAAGAATCACCAGTAGCAAAGGCAGAGTTAAAGGTAAGACGATGTTTATTGCTGTAGCAGCACTGTCTGCTACAGGTACGTGGAAAGAAGTCTTAGACATTCACAAGAATACTTCTAGTGGTCCAGAAAAGTCCTTTTAGTCCCTAAGAGCTCAGTGGAAGATGTTGAGAGCAACATTACAAAAAACTGGCTGGATATGTTTTGATCTTTACCCAAACCCCTTGTATCTACCATCCTTTAACAGTGATTCCACATCCTTAAATTAGAACATAATTTAACTTCGTTCTTTGTATCAGCAAGAGGCAACATTTAAAAAAAAAACAACCTTAGGTTTTGATATTTACCTGAGGAAATGGATGTTTATAAGCATGAGTTTCCAGTTCCTCTACTAAAGAAAGAAACTAAACTTTCACTACGTGGTTGACCCCACCACATCTACACTCCACTTGCTGCTGGAGAAGACAGATCTGAATTCTTCTGAAAACACTACCCTGGTTGTAAGTGTTTAAACTCTCTTTATCAAAATAATCCCTTCCTTCGCTAATAATGAACTTCCAATGTGTACTGGAAATACAGACAGGAGGACACGGCATAACCCAGATGCTTGTATGTTTACTGCATTACTACTTATTAAGGTTTCTCAGGCAACTTTTATGCTATCCTCTCTGCTTCTTTTCTCTACTTGACTAATGATTTAATAACGTGGTAGGAAAACAATGATTCCAACATACTCTGTTGGGATTTATTCCTACAAAGAAATAATACTCGGGAAAAAAAAATGCTCAGAAAGGATGCACCTATTTGGGCTAATCCAGCAAGTTCAATAGCGATAGCACTATAGTAGCAGTCTGCTGAATATTGGTTAATGCATCTCTACCCTTAGTATGTAAGGGCTCGTGCTGCTACTGGCTACAGGACTTCTGGTGAGCTTGATAGATGGGAGCATGATTTTGTGTCACCTGAGGGCACAGATGGAGCACGTTCATGCTGGTCTGTGAAGGTGCACAAGAGGCACAGAGTCCATCACAACTAAGAGTTGGCAAAAAGGGCAAAAATTGAAAGAATTTCAACACATAACACTCTAGGAAAGAAGAATAATGTGACAGAGAGTTTCAGTGTCCTTTGAACGTACACAGAGATGCACAATCAACAAACATCGGCTTAGAAAAACTCAACTTCTGCTCTTGCATTCAGGACATTCCCAGATCCAATCTAACCCCATTCCTATTCACCCCTTGATCCTTATTTCCCTCACAGAATCACAGAATCACAGAACGTTAGGGATTGGAAGGGACCTCAAAAGATCATCCAGTCCAATCCCCCTGCTGGAGCAGGAACACCCAGATGAGGTTACACAGGAAGGCGTCCAGGCGGGTTTTGAATGTCTCCAGAGAAGGAGACTCCACAACCTCTCTGGGCAGCCTGGGCCAGTGCTCTGTCACCCTCACTGAGAAGTTTCTTCTCAAATTTAAGTGGAACCTCCTGTGTTCCAGCTTGTGTTCATTACCCCTTGTCTTATCATTGTTTGTCACCGAGAAGAGCCTGGCTCCATTCTCGTGACACTCACCCTTTAGATATTTATAAACATGAATGAGGTCTCCCCTCAGTCTCCTCTTCTGCAAACTAAAGAGACCCAGCTCCCTCAGACTTTCCGCATAAGGGAGATTGACTATAAACAGACTCTAAGTAACATTTTAGGCAGAAGTAACATCCTCCCTTGACTATAAACAGACTCTAAGTAACATTTTAGGCAGAAATGCCTACTCTTAACATACCTTCATCTGGTCAGGTGACAGCCACACCTCCAGGTATTTCTTTAATGGTCTATAGACCAGAAAACTCTGTTTGCATGACCAGCAAAGGGCAGCTCCAATGGTTACTCAAAATCTCAGCATTGTTATCCACACACATAGCAAACACCTCAGTGCAGACTCAGGACAAGCCAAAGCATATGGACATATTGTCCACGGGATGTCCACAGAATAACCCCATTGATGCAACACGAGTACAGGGCCACTTCAGAGGACTAGTCTTGCAGAGAAGTGCAGATATAGGCATAGACACTGTCACACACACCAGCCTTTTCACAGAACAGAATCACAGACCGTTAGGGATTGGAAG
>NW_010159790.1:0-7933 GCF_000695765.1 Mesitornis unicolor
ATTTTAATTATTAAACAGTCTTTATCTCAACCAGAGGGGTTCTTTTATTCTCCCAATTCTCTTCCCTACCTCACCGGGAAGAGGGGGAGTGAGCGAGCAGCTCCCTGCTGTTAAAACACACCACCACAACACCCACCTTTCCTTACATTTTAGGCTGTAGATGAAGCTTCACCGAGTGCCCACAGAGAAGGGCTGTGTGCTGCAGGAAAAAAAAGGCAAGATTGCCAACAAAGTGATGGGTTCGCTTGTTTTTGTAACCGGTTTTGCGGCTGGGGAGGGGGAGAGCAAGGACAGGATGAGAGGAGCCCTGTGAGGAAATGAGTCACGGCCCCAGGGGCCAGGCGAGTTCCCAAGAGGGAAGGCAGCAAAAATCAAAGCCCAGCTGGGGCATCCTGAGGAGGAGGAGAGGCGAGACGGGACCAGACGTGCAACAGGACAAGGAGAGCCCACTGTCATCACAGAACTGGTGTTTGGAGCCATTCTAAGCAATAGAAAGGGCTTGACAGCCTAAAGTCCTCAGATTCTGCCACATCTCTGAATATTTGTCAGTACAGGGAGGTGCTTGAGACTCCCAGATGTCATCAGAGCATCAGAAAAAAGCCCCACACTGAATAATATTATTCAACCAAATTAATAAATGACGTGGAGCTGACGCTGTTTTGATTACCAGTGGGGGTGGTGCATTGTACTTCATGGTCCCTTCTGGAGGTCTTTAGGGGTGAGGACAAGCAAATCTGCACCCAGCAAACACTGACCTGGGTGTGTGTCACCTTGAAGGACCTGCACTGCTGGTGGGGCATTTTTAAGCATCCAGCAGCCCAAAAGGAGGTGAAAAGCACCGCGGTGAAGTCTATTTGGTAAAGTCTGCGAGGGTCTTAACACACAACCGCAGCTGTGAAAGCCAAGGGTGGAAAACCTGGTGCCTCAGGTGGGGATTTCCTGGGTGTACGGTGCAGCTGATTGATTTTTGGGTGGTTTACGTGGTGAACACAGCAGGGAGATGGAGGGATGGGAGGCAGCACAGCGCAAGCGCCCGACTTGCCCCAAATACCCTGCTGCTCCGTGCTCAGAAACAAGGAGCCAACCCTGAATGACTCCTGCAAACCTTTCCAGGCAAGATTTCTGGGAAGATGGAGGAGAAAAGGGGGGCATGCAAGTGCGGTCATGTCGACAGGCCTGAGCAGCAGCAGCTCCTCCCTGGAGCCAGGCCTGAGCAGAGGCAGCTCCTCCCTGGAGCCAGGCCCGAACGGAGGCAGCTCCTCCGCTCCGCTGAGCCAGGCCCGAGCAGAGGCAGCTCCTCTGCTGAGCCAGGCCTGAATGCAGGCAGCTCCTCTGTGGGGCCAGGCCCGAGCAGAGGCAGCTCCTCCTCTGAGCCAGGCCCGAACGGAGGCAGCTCCTCCCTGGAGCCAGGCCCGGGGCGGGACAGTCGGGGTTTCACAGTTCAGCGCTGCCACGATCTGCTCTGTGCCGCGGCTGAGTCATCCTCCACGCATCTCTTGAAGATCTGCTCCGCAGCCCTGCCCTCAGCAAACACAAGAGAGCGGCCAGAGGGGAGAAAACCTGTGCCAGAAAACCCCGAAAACGGGGCGCACACACACACTTCCACCCAGGGACATCCTTTTTGAGCAAAGGGTGACGGTGCTGCTCACCATCCCTGTGATTTCTCCAAGCCCTCCTCTGCTTTGGGAATCCCTTTGGCATTTCCATGTATTATTCCCACCCCACCCCCATCCCCCCGGGGTGTCCTGGTTCCCCAGGGAGCAGGAATTATCTCTTTTCGGCATGTGAAGCATGTCCCCTGCCTTTAGCTGCACACCATGTGTTGCCAGCAGAGGATGGGGAGGAAATGTCTTCCTGGCACAGATGCAGGCGCGCTGGCACTTAACTGTTTGCTCACCACGAATATCAGCACGCCAGCACACTGCTGACAGCGGGTCTGGGGGTTATAGGGCTATTAAAAAGGATCTGGTGTCTTCTGGCAGCAGCGTGCGCTGCCCGCAGAGCTTTCTGGAGTCTTGTTTAAAAAGAGACTGCACTTCGGTGTCCTGATTTATATGCTTTTTCTCCCATTTTTTTCCCCCACAGCGTGTAAGAGGATTTTCACACATGCAGATAATCTGGACCTGGGTCATGTAAAGTTCTGTTTCCTTACTTTAATGCTGGAGAAATAACGATTTTTGGTCTAAAACCCCACTGGGGCAGTGGGAAGCCAGTATTTGCAGTGCGGTTTGAAGCAGGTCCCTGGCAAGGACAAGTGACCACATTTTCCCCCAGTTATGCCAAATTCTGAGTGGCAGAGGAGGGTTTTCCTTTCCCCTGTGCCTGGCATAGCAGGTGGGCACTTGTGCTCAGACACCCTTTGCAAAAAAACTCATCTTAGTTTGCAGGGAGTGCTCATTTTCTCAGTCGAGGACATTATTTTTGCCACATTTAGTAATTACACATTAATTCTTGGATTTATTACTCCTTCCTGAAGCTGGCCTGGGGCCTCAGGAGAGCAGAGCAGGGCAGATTTGGGGCCACAGAGGTGCGATGGGAGCAGCGGGCACAGGGCAGGGGCATCGTCCACCTCCTGATGCGCTGGGTTCAGCCCCCTTTCCCTGCCAGGGCCTCCCCTGCCCCTCATCTTGGGGATTAAGACATAGCCTGGGGGTCTCGGGTTCTGGAAATGGGGCAGGGGTGGGCTCCTGGCGCCAGGGAGGGGGCTGGACCTGGTTTTGGCAGGAAAAGCCTGGCAGTGCCATCGCAAGTCGCTCCGCACCAAACAAACACATTTCCTCAAGCACAGAACTTCCCCTCGGATGTCACGGCCTCAATGCCCCGTGGTGACTCAAAATACTTGGGATTTTGCCACACGTGGGGCTCTTTGTGCCCAAGACGTGCCGGCACCCACGTCTGGTCCTGAACAGGCACGGAAATGGGTCTCACTGCACAAGCGTGGCACTAATGCACGGCTGAAAACCGAAAGCAGAAACACCCGGGTGAGCGCGGTGCGTGCTGAGAGGACGTGATCCACGCTCGGACTCCACTATCGCCGCATCTCCGCGAGCAGGGATGGCCCTGAGCAGCGCAGAGGCTCTCGCCCGGTCGCTGCCGCTTGGCCGCTCAGGCGAACCAACCGTTGGCGTTACTGCGCTGTTTTGCAGCTATGAGAGAGCCGCGTTCAGTTACCACGGTGGGAGCACTGTATTTACTGCGCAGTGAAACAAGGAAACGGTGAAGGGTTTTTTTGGTTGTTTTTTTTTTTTAACTTGCTTTCAACTAAACTCCAAGCCAATCTGCGCTAAGTGCTGTGGGTTTTTTTTCCAGGTGCTTACTTGTATCTGGTTCTGCTCAACCTTAGTTCAATTTGCTTTCTTTGTTAATTATGGAACATTTATATTGCCTTCAAAACAGCATATAGCTGTAAATTATCTCACATGTTATCCATGTTTCGCTTCAGATTAATCCCCGTTTCATGTTTTCTCACATTTCTGAAACAGGAAAGAATTTCCTGTGAAGCAGTGTTGCAATTTTCCACAAAGCATTTCTGTACCAGCCTGTACTTACTCTGACTTCCTTTCTGTTATTTTGACTGGAAGCTGTGCTTCTTAAGAGGCACAAATTACAGTCTTAAGGTAAGAGACCTGCGGGACTCAGTCCTTCACAGAGCATACGTTCACCAGTGATGAAGAACAGCTCAAACCGTGCAGCTGAGGAAACATCTGGGCAAGGGAAGCAGCATCCTGTGCTGGAAAGGAAAAGGACTTGGGGCACTGGTGGGTGAGAAGCTGGATGTGAGCCACCAATGTGCATCTACAGCTCAAACCCAACCCCATCCTGGGCTGCATCACAACAAGTGTGGCCATGGGGCCAGAGGGGGATTCTGCCCCTCTGCTCTACTCTGCTCAGACCCCACCTGCAGTGCTGTGTCCAGCTTTGGAGTCCTCAACACTAAAAGGACTTTGAAGTGCTGGAACGGGTCCAGAGGAGGCCACAGAGATGATCCAAGGGCTGGAGCAGCTCTGCTATGGGGACAGCTGAGCGAGTTGGGGGTGTTCAGCCTGGAGAAGAGAAGGCTCCAGGGGGACCTTACAGTGACCTTCCAGGACCTGAAAGGTGCCTATAAAAGCTGGGGAAGAGCTGTTCACTGGGACATGGACCGATAGAACAAGGGGTGATGGTTTTAAACTGGAAAAGGGCAGATTTAGGTTGGATGTGAGGAAAAAGCTCTTCCCCATGAGGTGGTCGATCAGTGGCACAGGTTGCCCAGAGGTGGTGCAGGCCCCATCCCTGGAGATGTTCAAGGCCAGGCTTGATGGGGTCTGAGCACCCTGATCTGGTACCAATGTCCCTGTCAGTGCAGGGTTGGACTGGATCAGCTTTAAAGGTCCCTCCAGCCCAGCACATCCTGTGTTTCTATGAAGGGACAGGGAAGCAGCAGACGGTTGTGGTGGTTTCAGGGACGCCATGCTGTAAGCAGATTTTTAAAACATTGTCATTCATATTAACGCAGATTTTCACATGTTAGTCTCCCTTTCGGATGAGGTCAAGCAAGCTGAGTAGAAGATGAACCGGGTACCAGCAGGGCTGCAAACCACACAACACCCGCCAGCCCTGACCAAGCCAATCTGCAATGGACCGCTGCTGTCTGCTCCTATCCCTGTTTCCAGGCCCACCACACGACTGCGAATGGCAAATTATTTGAGTGGAAATAGCAAATTATTTGTGCGTGTATAGACATTTAAAACGTGTACGTGGCTGCGCGAATGTGTGCGCCTGCACACAAACACAACTTGCAGACATAACTGTGCCATTACACATGGGCGAATCCTTAGATGAAAACCACAGGCAGGTTTCTCACAGCCGGCACACCAGAGCGCCATATAATAAATATTATTTAAAAAATAATAAACTCTATTTATTGTTTATATAGTCCTGTGTTTAAGCTTGGTCATCAGAACAGAACTGTGGTGTGACTGAACACCTTGTCCATGAACAAAACTCGGGGTCAATGGCTTCGTCCACCACAAGCACCCTGTGACCCCAGGCACCCCTCAGTCCTCCTGAGCCTCAGTTTACCAGTGGCGAAGGCAGCAGCATCCCCCAGAAAAGTGAACGAAAGCCTGGGGTCCTTAAACACTGCCTTTGCAGGGCTCCATCCCTGCAGGGATGTGGGATGTGCCACCACCCACGAGTGCTGCGGTGCCCAGACCTGTAATTTCCCTCTCTCAACAGGAATTTCTTGTTTGCCGGAGCCTTTTCCCATAACCTCCCATAAGCACAGAGGGAAATCTTATGGAAGTGCTCTTGTAATTACCAATGTCTTTTTTCATGGGCAGCTGCTGAAGTACATGAGCTACATATGAAGTACATGAGCAACACATGAAGTATATGAGCAACACAAGAAGTACATGAGCAACATACAAAATATATGAGCAACATATGAAGTACATGAGCAACATATGAGGTACATGAGCAACATATGAGATACATGAGCAACATATGAGGTACATGAGCTACATATGAAGTACATGAGCAACACATGAAGTATATAAGCAACATGTGAGGTACATGAGCAACATATGAAGTATATGAGCAACACATGAAGTACATGAGCAACATATGAGGTACATGAGCAACACATGAAGTATATAAGCAACATATGAGGTACATGAGCAACACATGAAGTACATGAGCAACATACGAAATATATGAGCAACATATGAAGTACATGAGCTACATATGAGGTACATGAGCAACACATCAAGTACATGAGGAACATATGAGGTACATGAGCAACACATGAAGTACATGAGCAACATATGAAGTACATGAGCTACATATGAAGTACATGAGCAACACATGAAGTACATGAGCAACATACCAAGTACATGAGCTACATATGAGGTACATGAGCAACACATCAAGTACCTGAGGAACATATGAGGTACATGAGCAACACATGAAGTACATGAGCAACATATGAAGTATATGAGCAACACATGAGGTACATGAGCAACACATGAAATACATGAGGAACACATGAAGTATATGAGCAACACATGAAGTACATGAGCAACATATGAAGTACATGAGCAACACATGAAGTACATGAGCTACATATGAAGTACATGAGCAACATATGAGGTACATGAGCAACACATGACGTATATGAGCAACACATGAAGTGCATGAGGAACACATGGAGTATATGAGCAACACATGAAGTACATGAGCAACACATGAAGTACATGAGCTACATATGAAGTACATGAGCAACACATATGAAGTACATGAGCAACACATGACGTATATGAGCAATACATGAGGTACATGAGCTACATATGAAGTACATGAGCAACACATGAAGTATATGAGCAACACATGAAGTTTATGAGCAACACATGAAGTATATGAGCAACAGCAGTGCCCAGCATCGGAGAAGAGTCTTCAAAACTCCGGTAATGCAAGGGACACCTGAGCCAAGGCTTACGCTGAGGCTGCCCCTCTCGAAGGCCGAGCAGAGTCAGTGGAGGGGCTGTTTTTCTCCCTTTCCTGGCACCAGAAATCCTCCAAGGCTTCTGCCAAAACTCAGTCTTAAGTGTAACATTTTGTTGTGCAAATTCAGTGTGAAGCAATTACAGCTTTCAGTGCTGCTGTGCTTTAGGTCACTGTTCTTTAAACTTTAGTCATTAGTCTTTTACCTGGGAACCATGTGGGTACGGCTTAGGGATACAATGCACTGCATCATGTCCTTGTACAGAACAGCTGAGACAGACATCCTGACATGTATGCACGAATTTCTATACATATTATATAGAAAGCAGTCAAGTGTTGTTTTTATTTTTGCTTTTAGATTAGTAGTAAACCGTACTTTGATCTTCTTCAGCCCTAGCTGCGTGTGCATGGATAAGAGAGTGGGAAAAAGAAAACAGAAAACGAAATAGAAAAGGAGTTGTGGTGTCATGCAGAGCCTCTCCATTACCCTGCGATGACTCACTGAAAGTCACCCACATAAATGATTTACTGCATCTTTGCAAACCGATAGAACAATTTTTACCTTGCTTTACAGGATGCATTTTAGCAAACCGCAGCTAACAACCCTTGCCCTGCCACGTATTAACACCAAGAGTCTCGGTATTAATTTCCTCTGAAGGAGAGCATTCCCACATGGCACCACGGTGCACCTCAGTGATAAGGGCTAAGTGAGGCGTTGCACGAGGGGAATGCTATTACTCTCACAGAAAACATCATTTCTATGGCAGATGGAGATTAAGTGAGAAAATGTCCAAGGAGCACAAAGTTTTAATCTCTTGCATGTGTTTTAGGATTTACAAGATACAGTATTGGCACAAACAAAACCACTTTGCTAAATTCTGCATGTTGAAATGTAAACTGAGTTTAAAACGCATGCATTTTATTTTATTAGCATGATTTTCTATTGATTTTGAAACTTTCTTGTATATAAGCACTTTAAACTTTACTTCTAAACACACAGATTTTATTTATTGCAGAGCTCTACAAAGTTTTCCTCACCTTCAGTTTCCAGTTATAGACTGAGCCACAGTTTGGGAATCTGAGAGAAATGGTACTGTCACTTTCATACGCATAAATGTTGCTTTCAGCAGAGCTCCTCCAGGCTCACAAAAAACCAGAAGCGTCTACGACATCCATTTTACTGTGATTTCACAATTTAGTTTGTACATGAGACAATACGCCTCATCTCAGGGAAGTTATTTTCAGAGAAAACCAGCAAATGGGACTGAGCTGCGGGTCAGCCACTCCTGCATAGCTGTGATGTTTGGCATTCACGGGGGTAACGCCCAGATCCAGGCACTGCGCTTCCTCTTGGACCCCTCTTTGGAGCCGTAATCCCATCCTGTTTGTGTCTGCGTCCACAAGAAGGGCCCACAATCTGCTGAATCACAGAATCACAGAACATCAGGAGTTG
>NW_010159791.1:0-423 GCF_000695765.1 Mesitornis unicolor
GGGAGATGTTTTTACTGGATATATTCTATAGCCATATTCATCTATTTGTAAGATACCTCTGCCCTCATATCTTCCTCGTTTGACTCTGTTCTGAAGCATCCAAGTGTTCTTTAATATATATCACATCTCCTACATTGCTTCAATTGATTGACATAAGAAGCTGTCAGGGAGCTGCTGCTGGGTGGGACCCCATTTGTGATCCAATTTTAATATGCATTTGATATCAGAAAAAAAATATCTAGTATTTAAACCATTCATCCACAAGGAGGGGAAGAATTTGAGCAATTAATAAATCTCTTTACTCATTCACTTCTGTATTTTCCAAAAGGTAATATTCTTGTTGGTAAGAAGGTTGGAAAATTGTTTATAAACTCTTAATAAGGAAGAAGAGAAAGCATCAAATGTTCTTCTCCTGTGCCTGAT
>NW_010159792.1:0-5404 GCF_000695765.1 Mesitornis unicolor
TAAATTTAAATATTTAAGAACTGCACAATTAGGGCACAATCGTGCAATGATTGAGTAGGTTTAAAAAAGTTTGATCTCTGGATGGGATGACTTATACTGTCTCATTTCAAGGTCCCTTGCTTTTGATTCTTTTTTAAGCACTATTTGCAGGGATTCTGTTCAAAGTAGAGCAACACAACTTTGACCATGCATGACCACTCCTAAATTCCTCTACTTTTAAATATTTTTAATTATTTGTGGTTCTGCTCCAGAGTTGTTGTCCAGTCTGCTAAGATCTGCTGATCCTCTCTTGAGAGTATTTTAATTTATTAATGTGAACAGACTTTGTAAATTCACACTTAGTGATTATTAATTTCACTTCTGCTCCAGACATGTCTGTCTAGGGAGTCTCATTTGAAGGTGTTTCTTTTTAATGTCTGCTCATCTCATAATATTAAACTGTTGTCTTTGCCATGCAAGGACGGCTGTCAAAACAGTCAAATCTTGCTGTAAGGGGGCCCAGGGTTTATGCTTGAGGTGGTGTTCATAGAACTGACAATCTCAAAGAAAGATCCCCAGAAAGAGAACATGCACCAAAAAGAGTAGATCGAGCTGTACAATATTATCTGGTTATCCAAAATGCATCAATATTGATAAAGCAAGTTGAGCAATATGAAGGGGAACTGCGATCAGAAATTGCAGAAAGCTGCTTTAGAGTTGAAATCCTAATTAGGTAATGAATATGCTGCAGTCAAACTCTCCTGCTTTCATTCTCATTCAGTTGTCCCTGGCTGTCAAACAAAATAAATGGCACATCTCTTGTGAAATCACATCTATATTAACTTTAATATTTTTTCACCATTTTCAAATTGTCTTTTATATATATAGCTCTTTAATTAGACATTCTGACAGCATGGCAACAGATCAAACTGTTGGATGGGTTCTGAAACTCCTGCTGCTTATGTCACTGTCATTTTCATTTCCTCAACACCTTTTTTACAATTTACTTCTTGGATTAACTTTCTGAGGCTCCCTGCTACCAAAGCATTCATCCTTAACACTACTCCCCAAGGAAAATAAACCTCAGGTGATCATGCTGCTACTATGCCATGGGATCTTGCAATTATGGCTGACCCTGCTCCCAAAATGGAAGGCATGTTTAGAAAGTTTTTAGAAAACACAAAAAGCTCTGTCAAAATACCTTCCATATTCATTTTTTCATGAGAAATATGCATAAAAAGTCTGCTGAGTTCTTAAAATGGCAAACCATGATTAAAAATTAAGTTAAACATTGCCTCAGATGACAGATGAGAAAAGGAAAGAAATAAATGAAAAAAAAATACTAGCCATTAGCATTTCTACTTTAAACAATAAAGTACAACAAAATATTTTTATTTTTCTAAAAGACAATTTCCAAGCAGAAAAGTTTCAAGAGAAAAATCCAGTTGCATCCCCTTCTTCCCAAGCCAGTTCTTACCCTATGCTCATTCTAATCTTCTAATATACTGTGTCAATCTTAAATTGTAATATGCCTACAGTGGAGATTTGCTTTGTCCTGATTGTCCTACAGACACAATGCTGAATATAAAAATATACAGCAATAAAAGCTTGGTAGTCACATGTGTCATGAAATGTCATCTCTTTGACTGAGTCAGAGGGGTCCAGAAATGAAAGATCATCGTGGAAAATAAAGCCCTAAGTCTAGGAAAACTGTAGGGCCAGTGTAGCTTAAAGTTATCAAACAATATGTTTTGGTTTGGGGTTTTTTTTATCAGATTTGTTTGCAAGCCAGAGGTATTCACATAGTTTTGCATCATTAAATGAGACCTTTCAGAGCCAAAAATAAACTCATAAAGGACTTAAAGGCCACAATTTTGTTTGACGAATTCTCAGCAAGGAGACTAAAGGTCATAACCATACAGTTTGCTTTGCTGTTTGTGCTGCTTTTTTTGATTATAGAACTGAAAAGTCCTGTTGAATTTCATGATTGAATGAATACATAAGTCAACGTAATACTATATTCCAATGAAATACTATATGCAGCTGAAAACAAAGTACCAATGTCAAGCTCATCTCTGGCTTGCCTCCTCTCTGCTTCTTAAGAGGAGTCGTTATCTAGTGTTTATTTACAAGATTGGAAAAAAAAATCTTGGAAAAGTAAAGGCTTTGTGCTCAGATTTCAGGCACGAAATGGTGTCCCACGGTGTCATTTTGGATTTGCCATTTAAGGGCTTACAGTGTGTTTGCTTGCACAGTCCCTTTTTTTAAGAAGAGGAAATTAGTTCTTTGGAATCTGACAGTCTCAGAAGGGCTGCTCAGATATTTTTATTAATTAGTTAATGTTTGTACAATGCTCAAAGTATCAAGCACTATATAAATGTTAAGCTATTGAATTTGGTCCTACAATTAAATGGCAATTATGGACAATGAAGAATTCATATTTATATATTTGCTAGGAATTTACATGAGCATGACATATGTGATAGCTTAGCAGAGAGTTCCCAATTTATCCAAAGCCATATAAAGTTTAGGGATATGGCCAACAGACCATTTAAATAACAAAGCAAAAGTCATATTTTCCCTTGTGTTTCCATGTTAGCCTTTAAGGCTCCAATTAAAAGCAATTTAAGTACAGAAAATTTTCACATTTTATTTTCCCTTGCAGTTGCCACCTACTAGACCTCTTACAAGTG
The DNA here is from genome assembly GCF_000695765.1 of Mesitornis unicolor. Taxonomy (NCBI): domain Eukaryota; kingdom Metazoa; phylum Chordata; class Aves; order Mesitornithiformes; family Mesitornithidae; genus Mesitornis; species Mesitornis unicolor. The sequence goes on from NW_010159792.1 coordinate 2,673, forward strand.
CAAAATACAGATTTGCCCCAGAAACCACATTAAGTGTGCAAATTTTTAAAAAATTGCACACATTTGGGTTCAGCTTAAAACCTACAGCCTTAAAAGCTCCTGGCTCATTTGTTGACATTACAAAAGATAAAAGTGCCAGAGAAATAGCAGAAAATGCTGAGTGCCTTGTTACTTTTTCTGGCTTTTTCTTCTACATATGAATGTCAGAGTGTTAATGAAAAGACTCTTAATGAATCAACACTCTTACAACAGTGTCACTAATGAACTACTGGTAGCTGGAAATGGAGACTAAAAATACTATGGCTTTCTTTAGTGCAGAGTTATCTTATCAATATGCTGTAGCCAGAACTGTTAGGCTGAAAAATGCATTTACTTAAGAAAATAACATCATGAAGCAGAACCAGGGTAACAACAATACTTCTTTTGCCAGAACACACTTGTAGTTGGTGGGTGGCTTGTATAAATTGAGCACTTAATTAAGTATATTTTTCCAATAAATACATTGTAGGACATTAATTTTTATTTATGGCTAAATATCTGCTAAGTAGCTACCCTGTCTCTTAGGCAACCATGCTAAATTTTAATAACTTGCAGGACAAAAGAGCAACAGGCACATAGAGACTGGTGAGGATGTCAGCATTTCCACTATAAACCTCATTTTAGCACTGGGGAGCGTACTCTAATTTGAACATTAAAACATGCTGGGGATAGTTTTTATCTGGGTGTGATTTTCTGTTTTTCTAATAAGTGCCATTTGCAACCATTTGGAAGAATCTTAAATGTACAGAGCTCACAGGGGTGGGAGGAGGAAAAAAGCTTAAACAAAGAGTAAAAACAACACAAGAGCAGAGTGTTCTTCAGGGTTGAAATGTAATATTGAGCCTTTATGTTCAATTCGGAGAGGCTGATGCCAGTAACCGCAAAGCTGATCAAGGATGGGTCCAAGGTGGCATGGGACCTTCAGGACACAGGTCTGTGCTCCATAACCTGGAGATGCTGGTTTGCAGCAATGCCTGTGCTAAGTCAGAGGACAAGAGACACAACGTCCTAATTGTGATGGTGGGAGAAGGTAGCCCTTTGAAAGCAGAAAATTAAATCAGACCCCTAGTCAGTCTGTAAATCCTAAGGATATGATTCTCTCTCTGGTGGACTTTTTGTGTTAAGTTCCACTGTTGTAGGCACTTTCTAATTTGAGCTTCCCATAAATTTAAAATAGCCTTCACTTCCTTTCTTAAATTTATTTGTAGGAGTTTAATATGTGTTCCAGATCAGCTATGAAACAGCCACACTAGGTAAGAGCATTTCAGGTATGGATGCAAATGGTTCCTATATTCAGTATTTTGGTACATATATATTTCAAGCTTGTAAAGTTATTTGTAACAGAAGCTGGTTTATAACTACACTGGACTATTACTATGAACCAGGTCAATAATACGTGTTTGAAAGATATCTGGATGCAAGTTTACACTAGTGGCTCAGTTGCCGTCCACATCTGTAAAAAATAAAACAATAAAAAATAAATAATGCATACAGGAACTATTGTCAAAATTCATTCCGGCAGTTGCATTTTATACACAATTCATTTCCTATGTTTTAAATACTGAAATATTGATTTATGTTGTCAAGGCAACCTAAACTTTCATAGAAAATAGGCTTCAGAGACCTTACAGACTTTTAAATAACTTTTAAATTGTGCAGATAGAGTGGCTTCTATCCAGATATTCTTATTTTCAGCTTTTTTTTTTCCCTAATCTATACTTCTAGCTTTTTCTGCATAGCCTTTGTCATGGTGTCTCAGGCATTCTGTATTCCTTCAGAAGTCAAGCAGATAGATTGGAGTCACATCTGAAAATACAAGGCCAAGCAGTTACTTGTCTCCCAATCTCTTGTGCTCAAAGAGGTCACGAGAAAGAGCATTCCACAAAAAAGCATAGAAAAGCTCTCCTACGGGAGACTGTGTTTACAGACCTTGTAGTCAAAAATAAGGGCACTGGCAGATATAGAAAGTCCAGTCCTTTGTCCATCACTAGAAAAAGCCAGGGGCCTCAACAAAAGAAGAACTGAAAATCAAAATTTTCTACGTCTATCCAAAATTTCTTAAAAGGAATGGACATAACTTAGTCCTCAGTGCCTCCATCCATTGCCTCCTCTAGAAGATGAGCCCTTGCTGCTTTGCAAGGCCACTGACTGCCTACAGCAGCATTTACAGCCGCATTGTGGGATCAGCAGCAGAGTGCGTGTGACGGTTCAGAAGACATCATGTCTTTATTTTCATACGTTGCTGGAGAACAGGATCATATTATTCCCATTTTCGAGAGAGAAGCTGAGGCACAGGGACTGAAGGCCATCCTCAGCCATCAGCCAAACCCACCCTGCAGACTAAAAAGTAGAGATAGCCACTGGGGAGTAACATTCATCTGGTTGCAGCTTTAATTCTGCCAGCTCCCTGAAGATCAGCTGCCAAGCAGAGTTTGTGATGAGCCTGCACACCCATTCCAAACTTGCCATTCAACCAGGAATCATACTGATTTTCCCCAAAGCAGGCCTTGGTACGCAGGTATGCCAACTTGAGAAAAGGTTAAGCACTTCCTTGGCTATTTGCTTAGTAATGAGAACTCTGATATTATTTGGCTACATTTTTTTGCAGAGTGTTTCCTCCTCCTCCACTTTACCGGCAGAGAGTTGCTGGCCAATTATATTCTTCAGCAGTGAATGGGAACACTGTTCACTGT
>NW_010159792.1:5435-11001 GCF_000695765.1 Mesitornis unicolor
CACCAAGATGAAAAACTTTATATATGTATAACAGAGACGAAAGTAAGTCTCATCAAAAATGACATGCTAGGATTTCAGGAGGATTCAACTTCTCAAAATGAAACTTGAACAGCTGCTGGATGATATAACCTGAATAAAAGTAATTAAAAGAAAATGAGTTCTGCCCTCTTGTATCCTCCTGACTCATGCCTCATTTTCTACTTCAGGATTTAGGAAAGCAAATGTCTATTTCTGTGTCCATCACCAGAGCGACATCACAGCAAGTTAATTAGAGCACATGACAGAGAGGTGCTATTTTTGCCTTCAAATGAAGAACTTTCTGTTGCATATGAACATTTTCTTTCTGAGCTTGTGAGAGAAACTTCAGAGCTACCAGGAAAGGATCCTCTCTCCCAAAGGTGTATGAAAATTATGCTTTTTCTACAGCTTGCAAGCTTCAAGATTAGAGTTGCCAACCGTGCTGTATTAAAGAGGATACAGTCAGACTTGGCTGATCAAGCTTAATTTAGCCTTATGTTTGTGTTTCTGAAACATGGTAAACAATTTTTTAGCATGTACATGCTTACTGACTTGCAAACAAGAAACATTTTTCCTTATCTGAATAAAAATGAAATCTAAAAACTCATGACCTGTGTATTAGTTATAATTTTTATATTCCAAAGTGTATTGCTTCATGGACGTGCCTAAACACCACTGTATATTTCTATCCCCTGATAAAGAATATTCCAGGCGTTTATCACAAATAAACACTACTGAAGCTAAAAGCCGTGTTTCCCCCTCAGCCTGGTGTCCGTGTCATCAGGCGGAAACAGCAATTTGTATTATGTAGAACTGCTCTTGACTGCAGAATCCAGGGCGCCCATCTGAAATGTTTGTTTCCCAGACACTGACACTGTGTGTCTAAAGCTGGACACCCAAATCTGTATTTAACAATCTGAAACCTGTAAGCGAAAACATTATTCAAAAGTAGATAACATTAATCATAGTTCTTCACTATCCAATCTCTTCTTCCCCTGACCTTTACTTACCTCTTCCTCCATCCTCAGAAAGGACGGACAATGGCACCTGATAAAACAGACCTTCCCCGTGAGTTAATAAAACACCTCGTTCCATTAGGGGATTCACGGCAAACAAATGATCATTGGTAATTTATAAAAGGGCGTTGTGCATAAGCAGACACAGGTCATGGAGCTTCTTAATTTTTTCTGTGGAGGTAACAGCACACACTACTCCACCAGTTAGCATCCAGAAGGACTCAGCTCTAGATTTTATCCTGCTGGTTTTTTTACACTCAAGCGGAAGTACTCAAAGAAAACTTTAAATTGTGGCTCTGTTGTCTGTCCTGAAGTCTCAGAGACCGGTGATGAACACAAGCAAAGGCACACATTTCTCTGGCCAGTGATCCAAAAACCTCCAAAAAGTCCTTTCCAACTGGAAGACCACATTAAACAAACAACAGGGTCAGAGGTATAGTATATGGAGGAATGCTGTTTTAGTGCATGACCAGATGAGGAGGAAAAACAGAGCCATTCTGATGGTTTTATGGTCTTTCTGAATATATTCCTAAGTGTCACACAATTTTAACATTGCTCTGACAGGTTAATATGTGCAACTTGCCTCCAGGGGCTAAGATTAAGTAGCAACGAAGCTGAAGGGAAAAGCTTTAGCAATAAATGGTGAGAAATTTTTTGTAAGCCCTCTTTCTCTATGGAATACTTTATTTAACTAAAAGAAAAAATAATGCAACATGTACATGATTAAAATCAGACTCACAACAGGCAAACTTTAATTGTTTTTTTTAACAGTGTAACATGCATCACCAGTAATTTTCTGTTTTCTTTCCAAACATAACATTGTTCAGACAAAACTCCAGTGCCTGTGTGCTCCATCTCCACCTGGCCACCACCCAAGTCATGGTGCGTGTCCTATACCTCGTGCAGGGGTGGTCCAGACCAACAAGACATGGCCATGGTCAGGAAAAGAGGAGTTCAGGGAGCAGGAGCTGCAGAGAGATCCCAGTGAAAAGCACAAGGCATGGGTGGTATCTGATCTCTCCTAATGGCACAAGGTCCATTTGCTGCCCTCCCCACAAGCTGGGCAGAGCCAAGGCTGTTCCTGAATGAACTGAGCAATGGAAAGGATGAACAGGGCAAGAAATGGGCAGTGCCAGAGCTGGTACAGAGCTGTAGTAATGGCAAGGATGTTATGAGCAAGGACCAGGACTGAAAGGCAGATGAGTAACAGCCCACCATGAGAGTGAGGGGAAGAGTCATGCCCACAATCACCCAAGGACCACTGGAGGTGGCAGCATGGGAGCTATCCAAGAAACCTGCTCCTTTAGGAAGCCATCATCATTGCTGTTGAATGCATCCAGCTATTTTTAAATATTAATGTCCAGGACAAGATGCTTTCATCAGATGAGGAAGCATATTTTCCAGGTTCTTTCACTCAAGCCAGCACATCCTTATTTCACACTTTGATGTAAGGGCAGTGTGGTTTTAAGAGACATTTCTCAAAGAGGGAAGAGCAGTCATTTGGCACATGAAAGAGAGCAATGCTGTGAGAAAAAGGGACTGCAAAGCACAACATGTAGCGAGAGCAGAGGGAACACAAAGGCAGCAAAAACAGAAGGCACCTCAGAGTGGAGAAAAAAATAAAGAGCAGAAATCCATAGACAAGGACTCTGACAAGGAGCCAGGAGAAACACCAGAAGAAACTCCTCCAGTGGAGGAGTAACAGAGAAGGACAAGACCACTGTGAGTTACTCGTCAGCCATGGGATTGTCACCCTGACTGGGATAAAAGCACAGTGCTGCCAAAAAGAAAGCTGGAGACTGGCTGTTGGGTTGGGGAGGGAAAGGCGGGTTCAGGCAGCAAGGGCTTCACCCTCGTGTGAGTGCAGGGCAGCCCTTGCCCTTAGCCACAGCCCCAGCCTTGGGTGGCAAGTGACAAGGCTGAGATGAAGCGCTGCCAGGAGTGTATTTGTAATGTTGAATTTAGATGGGAAAGTAATGAGAAGCAAAAGGAAAACATTTTAGTACCATTGATTAATTGGTTTCTATATTATATTTAAAGTTCTTGGATGTTTTTTTCAAAGTCAGTTAACTCAGCTTTATGTTTTTAGTAAATAAAAATCTCCATTTCGAAGCAGTCTATTTTAAGCTGAGTGGAAGAGGAAATCAGACCCCTAATTCTGACCCTTACTCTGCAAATCACCAATTTTTATCACAGCAAGATTAAATGCATCGTTGTTGTTCTGCCAGCCCTTAACACAAATTAATGACTTAAATTACCTTTCATCTCACCTTATAAATTCTACCTTGAAGCAGTGGAAAGCCCAAGGGCTCTCACATAACCAGATGAAGACAAGTTCACTGCCTCGAATCCTTCCCATCTTGCTCCACTTTACATCAATTCTTTATAAGAGGAGGTCTCCAGGGCTAACAAAGAAGCTGGCCACGTGGCAGAAGGTGCCGTGGGACTTTTGGAGGTAAAAGCCCATCTCGCGGTGACTCAGTGCACTCCATTAGTCCTAGGAAACACGGGGCACATCAAACGCGGCAGATGTGCCCTCACTTGCCAGGCTTCAGACAAATGCAATCAAATCTATTTTAATCATCTATGAAATGCAAATGCGTTCCACTTGCGCACCCACAAGATCCATTGTCTTCCTCACTGAAGCATACAATAATGCCAATTAAACATTGTTGCTAACTTAATAGGTGTTCTGATTGCCTATGGGAAATTATCTTTACCTTTTTACTATTATTATTACTTCACATCACAAAGATTTTTAAATATTTTAATAATTGTCTCAGAGTTTGTTTGTGTTCTCCCTTTTTTCAGCTCTGTGGTCAACATCCATCCAGACCGAGCAGCAAAACCCGTGTTTACGCTGGGAGGAACCACACTGCGTAATTCCAAGTATTAAATATACCCTTCCCAGCTTCTCCTAAGTGGGCCCTACGCAGATGTGGCAGTTGCATTAATCTGCCAGCAATTTCACTCACATACGCAGGCTCCCATACACACATACACTCCCTTTGTTGTTCTGCTAGAAATGGCCAGGCGGCTGCAAAGATGTTTATTCTCAGACCCACATGAAAAATGCTTACAGTACATATGTAGCCTGCAAAGTCAAGAATGATAAGCATTTAAATCAGACTGGCCATGCAAAGTCAATATTTCGATATCAGAGGAATTGGTTCTTGATCTAGTGCCAGCGTTCTGTACTCAATGTACTGCAAAAAAATCCTCGGTCAGCCTTCCTGCGGGCGCACTGTTAGGGATGACAAGCATGCAGTTATCTGATAGAGCAGATATTTGTTCCAAAAGACGATTTTCATTTCAAAGACAAAACATGAAAAGAACTTACTTGTGGGGAAACCAAATACTGTATTCTCCTCTTGATAAATCAAGCTTTAGAGAAATAAAGCCAAAGAGAGCAGGAGTCTGAGAAGAACTTATGTAGCTCTTTTCATGCTTTTTCAGCTACTCAGCTGGCTTAAGTCTGCCAACTAATAATCTTGTGTTTCCCAAAGATGTGCTGAGAAAGAGTTTATTTGCAAATAATTATTTAGTGATAAGGATGCGCGTCTGTTTGCTTTTAAACCGACCCTACAAAGCTAATTAGGGGGTTTATGGTAGAACACAGGGTTCTATATGGTTTATACCTTAAGCTGCTAATTATGGGATTTTCAACAGCATCTCTTTCTTTCCTTTGAAGAGGACTAAGACAGTATTACTCAACAATAAAAGCCCTGCTTCAGTGAAAAAGGTGAAATTTCTTTATGTCACAGTCTTGTCAGCTCTCCTCATCACTGGTTTTACATAAAAGTAACCAAGTAATAACAGGTGGGAGAGGGAAGCATCTTCATACCCTTCGAGACTCAAGGACTAACACAATAGCCCTTTTATACTCTGCAAAGACATCTTCACTATTTGGACACAGACCTCCAGACACACTGGCTAATTGCAGTTAGCAAGCAGCATGCCCTTGACATAACCCAGCATAAATATAACCTGCCCTTTCAAGTGTGTCACTGTGCTCAAAGCTTACTTTAAGTCCTCACGCTACTAACCAGACCTTATACAAAGAAACCTAACCATGCTTGTACCTGCAAAATTAAATAGTATCACAGTCAATGCTACTTTATTTTAGAACATCAAGAGGGGCTGATACCGAACTGCCAGCGTCCAACTGCATTAAGTAAGCGCCTACCTCACTCACTGCTCTTCCTCGGGGTGTAATAAATATTTACCTGTGTGCTTTATTTCACTGCCAGTCTTTCATGCAACTGCAAACATGGAGCATCTGTCCAGTTTCTAATAGGAGAAGTAAAGAGTAGGCTGTAAAGAAAATTAATCAGAAGTATATCAGAACCTTCCTGGAATGCAGCCCAATTAAATTCAATACACACATCCACCGTGGAGGCCATTAATAAGTTGCTGTACATCCCTGCTGGATTTTATACAAAATTTTGCCCCTATAATGAACTCTGCAGGCTTTACAGGTGGGATTTTCAGTAGTGTTCAACACTGACCCAGCTCCACTCTCCTTGAAGTCA
>NW_010159792.1:11032-23348 GCF_000695765.1 Mesitornis unicolor
GAATTTTAACCACTAGCTTTAGCAAAGTGGGAGGGAAAGGTCAGCCTCAAATGCTTTCCAAAATCCCACCCCACCAATCTGCTTTAGCTCTGCGCAACTCTGTGTGGGAGAGAAGTTTTGCTGTGTTTATTGCACAGAGTAAGGAGACTTTGTATACGATGATTGTCAAATTATGTGCTGCACAAGCAGAGACTATTTTTGCATTATTTATCTGTCAAAAGAATGGACCTTCAAAACAATACAGAAGCCTACATAAGTAAACAAATCTTTCCTGCCCAGGGATAGTAACTTTGTTTGCACTCACATGTATAGTCTAGAGACCCAAAATACAGCTATTGATCTAGTCCTTAAGCAGAAAAACTATCAAAAAACAGAGTTGTACACAAGACTAATAGGCTGAAAAAATACAAACTGAGCAGAAAGAATGCCCTGAAATTTTGAAACCTTCTTGTGAGGATCAAACTCTCTGACAAACTGTGAGACCACAGAGCAACTAATAGCAGCTCTACTAGTAGGCTGTTGATTCAAGCTTCAAATTAATTATAAATTCATAATTAATTATGAAGTGCTACCCCTTGCTCTGCCTTCCTGTGGCCTGAGGAAGAGACAGATTCTCAAATGCTCAGAGCCAATTTCCTTTTTATTTTTAGCCAGTCAGTCTCACAAAAGGTTTTACCTACAACTTGGGCACTTGCTCTTTTATATTCCATCCATGTACAGGCTAATCAGCTGGTGCAGCGATCTGTGACACTTAAATAGGAAAGATGCATATAAAAAGCAAAGGCAGAGCAGAAGGGACCCAAATCCTCTGCCAGGGCCACGACAAGGGCAAAGCAAGAAAGGTGTCCAACCTAGGCATCCCATGAAGGGAGGTGCCAAAGAGGGATGAAGGTCTGGTGACCACCAGCATCTCCTGCGGCTGTTGTGCCACAAGGAGTGGGACCAGTCCATGCCTGTGGATGAAGAAGGACATGGCAGGGGTCTGTGGGATGGAAAGTACCTGGACACCAGGGTTTCTTGCAAGGATGGGTGCTCGTGACCTTCTTCTTCTTTCTCCCAACAGCATCCACCTTGCAGGCTGAGGACTCTCATCCTCCATGGTGTGAATCTGGTGTTGGGTCAAGGACCAACAATGGGCCAACAGCCACAATCAGCCAGGTCCTTGCACCACAGCCCTGACAGTACATCCCTGGCACACATCTCCTCTGGCCCAGCTCAAAAGAGACTCTGGTACCAGCTCTGGTGGGGTCAAGACAAAGGAAGGGCAGGGCAGGAGGCACAGAGGTCACTCAGGAGAAGGCTTCAGCTGCTGCCACTTCTGTGTGGTCCTGTTTCACAGGGTGATCAAGTGGGGAGTGGGGACTTACCCCTGTCAGTATCTTCAAAGCAACAGTCCTCAGGGTGGTCATCCAAAGCAGCAGCCCTCAGGATGGTCATCCCTGCTTGAGGCAGGGGTCTTGTGGGTTTGGTTGGTGCTTCTCCGTGGGGTAGGAAAGAGACCTGAACAGCCCACACCTCTGTGTGCTTTTCTGACTGATTTTACCAGCCCTGTAGCAAGACCTGGTAGCCTTTGCAGAGCTGTCATCTCCTCAAACCAAAGTCTGACCAGCTGCAGGGGCTGCTCCTGAATTCTCCCAGCTGCACTGCTCTCACCGCAGTCCCAGCATCAGGGCTCAGCTCTCAGAGTCAAACCATTGTGGGATGCTCATCACTCTCCCACTCTCACACAGCCAACACTAGCAATGGCAAAGCTCCTTTTGTTCCATTCTGCTGAGTTTCTCGCTCTATGAGTTTAAGAGGGATCCACCTTAGTCTGTTTTTTGTGTTTATTTATTTTCTAGTCCTTCCACTAGTGTACATGTCGCTAAGAAGGAGCATCTGGGAGGAAAAAGAGTGGTATATGCAGCTCAGCAGATTGAAACAATCTTTTGTTTCAGTCACTATTGAAGGATGGAGTGGTTAGAGCAGAGTTTTGCTTACAATTACAAAACCAACACACAGTATGTAATTAACCTTAAAAACTTTCAGTGTCCAGTAAACATTGATCTCTAATCCATTATGTTTGTTCATTTCAAGACTGAGCAGCTTTAAATAAAATACTGTTCTGTGAATCATCAGCCTTTTGGTTGATGGCAGGAAACAAAAAGTATCCAAACATGTGGTATTCCCAGCTCGCCTAGCGTAGATTAGGAGTAATTCTGAAGAAGGATAAAGTGTGTTGGGAAAGTAGCACAGGGCTGAGCCTAAAGAAAGGACCATTCATCTGCCAGGTCAGCCACCATTTTCCTCTGTAATCTCAGGCAAATCACTTATCTTGCTTTAATTTTTTATTTAAAATGGCGTATATGGAACCTCCCATGCTTGCCTCTTTTTCAGAGTAGTAACTGTTTCTAAACACATGTATGTACAGCACTCACCACAACACAGTCCTGGCCCTGATTGAAGCTGATAGCTGTTATCATAATAAAAATCAGAATATAAATCATGATGTGTACAAAAGCTATTTGGCCTTCTGAACCCAATGGCACATGACTAGGAGATGGCAATATTCAAATCAAAGGACAGATACAAGCATACTTATGGGTCATACGTGTTGCAGATTCCCTAGGTTACCCCCACCTCCTTCTGTCAGAGATATGAAACCTCCACAACCGGCTGAAATCACCTTCTGCGCCAGGAGTAGGAGTAGGTAATTTAGTTTCCATGGTAATGCAGTTCTGGACCATTCTTAAGCAGAAGCTGCCAAGTATGACAAATGGTAGGTGCTGATTTTTTTATGTGAACAGCTATTCACTATGAATTGAAATGAGATTGCCAAATTCACTTTCCTTGGGACGGGAGCTAGGGTCAAAAGCTATTGTTACATTCAAGCCACAGTCCAAAACCAGCACTTTAGCCACCCATCTCCAGCTGCAATATAGAATTTTTTAAGTCGTAGAATAAAAATGAATGACTCAATATCAGAGTTGTCAAATAGATGAGACAGATTTACATCAAGCAACTCTAAAATGCTCTGTAGCCATGAATTAAAGGAAACATATGACAAATGACTCTTATTCATTCCCTTGTGGATTAAAAAATTCTGTTTTAAACATTGCTGACTGTTGTGCAGTTCCTATTATATATATGTGTATATGAAACCTGTATTAGGATAAATACATGAAATGGTAAAGGCTTGAATTCAGCTACTTTTCTTCCTTGAGCCATCACTGTATAATAAACTGTGGTAGGTTTGCGCTCTGATAATCTCCCTAAACAGTATGTAATTGGTCTTGGAAAATGCTTTAATACAGCAATTAGTAACAAGACAAATAAAAGAGGAAAAAGCCCTTTTATTTTAGCCTTGCTTTCCTTCAGAATGAAGCAGTAGGAAGACAGGTTGCCAGATCAAGTAATATTTAACACTATCTCTACCATTAGAGCACCCCAAAAATCAATTCAGTTTTGCCCAGGCTAGGGAAATGGGGGAATAAGAGTCCCGCCAGACCCCATCATCTGGAGGAAAATTAGCAGGGTGTTGCTGGGCTGCCCACAGCTGCCTACTGGAGCCAGGTGGGCTCCCCAGAACTATCCCAGGGACCCCAGCAGCCAGACAGCATTGAAGACCCATGGGGATTTTGGTGCTGGTCCATCAAGAGCTACCTATGGCCTATTTGTGAATTAGCAGACACAGCATGGTAAACCCATGGACGAAATTACTTCCAGAAACATTTTCTGCCTTTATAGCACCCTTCCTCACCCTGGTACTCAAAGCCACCTGTAAGTGTTCATAAAGATCCCACACATTTCTGTGCACTAAAAGAGTAGTTCCCCTCAACATACCCTATTCTCCCTTTCTTCTCTGTGAAATACCTGGAATAAAGGGTACTCACCCATTGTTTGGATTTTTAGGCATTTACACGACACAGCTGATAGCAGCTGGAATTGAGAGGTGGGTAGGTGAATGGACCTGTTTGGATCCCAGAGCAGGTGTGGGCTCAGCACACTCACCCGAGCCTGCCAAACCCTCTCCAGCAGTGCCTGGCCCCCACACAACGGTGCCCCCCAGCCCACCCAGACCTTCACCCACTGCTGCCCGTGCCCTGTCGGCACTGCCCAGGAGCTGCAATGGGACACCAAAGCAGTGCCAGCAACAACAGAGACACCTCAGCGTTCATTTCCAACTCTCCAAAAGCAACAGCAGATCTCATGGGAGACCTGCATCCTAACGCAGTAGAGTGGAGACATGTGTTATGAGCTATAATTAGTACCAATTGTCCAAAAGCAGGCTGTCACTCCCAGCCACCGGATAGCTAGCGCTGAATGGAGAGTTACTTCATCCTTGCAGTGCTGAGGGGATGGGTGGTGACCTGGGATCTGCTGCAAAACCCAGGCTACTTCCTTAGGGATTGTCTTGACCAGGGTGGCCAAAATTTAAGGGAGGTGATATTAATTCAGAGCAGATCGTTACTGTTACGTAGTGACTAACCTCTGCAATGAACAGCAAGATTTTGGCTAGCCAGCTCAGCACCAGACACCTGTGAGTGCCACCAGCAGGGACTTTAATTAACATACCTGAACTAATATGAGACATTAAGAGACAGGGCTTTCCAAATTGTGCTGGGGCCACTGCTGGTCCTCATGCCTCTTGCAAGGGATGCCTGAACATGTTAGTCACTAGCATACCAGGTAATCACTGGGCAAGCTTTTGCCCCTAAATAAGTCATATTGGTACAGCAGGCTGTACAATCTGTACTTTACTTCTTTTCAAAAGTAGTGACTGTTTTCGTCCTAATGTGGGATGTCTGTGCCCCTGAATGCCCCAGGCACTTCCGTAGTGCTGAACAGCAACTGGGGAAAGCACTTACAGACCACCAGGTAATTCCTTCCCTGCACACAAAGAGGGAGTATTTGTCACCTGCTGACACATAGCACTTCAGAAAGACAGGAGAATTTGTAAGATGGTGAGCACACGGTGGAAATTTGCTTTGCCCAGGAACCTTATTGACTATCATGAGTTTATGGAAAGCTCTTACAGCTTCATCCACTGAATCTCCCTCACCTCACCGAGACAGTCCTGGAAGAAAGAGAGAGCAGTAGGAAGCTGCATAATGTTTTTTCTTAGAGGACTTTTTCATTTAACTTAGTCACTGCGCTTTATAATGTGTCCTGTCTGGGACAATGCATTAATAGTCTCATTCTGAGAATGTGACAGAATGACAAAGAGCCCACTATGTGGTGAAATATGCACTCCCCTTGCTAAGCCTGTAATCCCAGCTTTGATTTTTTTTGTTTTTGTTTAAGTAATCAGCACAAACCTAGTGAGAATGAATCAGAAATTGCACACTTAATTTTTTCTTCTACTTGTCTTCCATGTTTGATCAGAGAATGAAGAGGATGGGCTGAGGGAAGCCCATGGCTTCCTCCCTCAGATTATGTTAAAAGCCAGCTTGTTGTACACAATAACCTTGGCAGTAATTATTTTCTTGGTCATAACCACAAAATCCCTCCTGCCTTCCCTGTAATTTTCCCCAGAAGGACACCAAAAGTGCAGATGCATTTCCCTAATTTGGACTGCTGCTGCCAATCTGCTCTACATCTGCTCTGTCACCTACTGTCACCTTTCCTCCAGCTGCAAGTAGAGTTATGGCCCTCAAATGAGTGACCTATCCAAGAGACCTGCTGCAGAAGGGGATTCAGTCCCCTTGCCCACAGCAGCATCTCCATCAGGGATCTCCTCTGCCACCATGCTCCAACTTGGGAGTCAATGTGCCCTTGCTTATTTCCCTTCCGCTCACCTTGGGGACACAGCCACAGCTGCGCTTTGAGCACCTGGTCACACTCTCCCATCCCTTTGGCAGAGCTTCAAAGAGTTGCAAGACTACAGCTGCCATTTCCCATTCTTTGATTTTTAGGAGCTGCTTGCTAACTTTTCAATGAGCTTGTGTTGCTGATCTTACAGTCCTCATCATCTCTGGCTTTGCAGGATGTCAGCAGACAGACAGAGGGTCATAGCGCCGGTGGTGGTTAATCAGTGTCTTTCTGAGACCCTCTGGCCAGCTCACAGCTCCATGATTGAGTGTGCTGGGGCTGAAGTGAGCCAATTACTGTAAAAATGGGAGAGATCATGCGGAAAGAAGGGCTAAGGGCTGAAAAGTGCATAGCTTTAGTGCAGAGGGGAGCAGAAAGGGTGGAAAAGGCAGAGCCACAGGACTGAGGGGCTGTAAAACCTGATCACTCTGTGGCTTCAAGGACATTCATGTTGCAAGGTAAAGAACTGCAACCAACACCAAGCCGGCAAGCAAGCTTGCCTTCAAAGTGCATATGAGCTTATCTCCCTGCTAAGGTCAACAGAAATTCTCATTGATCTCATGAGGGCTTGGATTTTCAATTAATGCAAGGCTATTGGACTTTATGTGCAATAATGCAGCATTTGTAATTATTAATTTATCTCTTCTCTGACTTCCAGTTGACTTCTGAAAGGAGATAATCTATTATATCACTGCTGAAGACTGAATGTATACTTGTACTTAATTTAAAGCACCATTCTCAGTGATAAAGGCCTGTGAACATACCCATACCCTTCTGGGCCAGTTTAAGAAGCAGCATGAAAATAATCTTGTTGGGCACACTTAAAAATGAACTGTTAGTCTGCATGCTTGAATCTAATTATTGTACCATTTTACTTATTGTCAACTTAAATGCTTTCTCTTGTGTTAATACATAACCGTAATACGCTTTCCAAAGACAAGATGCTGAGAGTTGTTTTTTCCATTCTTCTAAAAATTTTGCTTTACAGCAAGATTCATATAGTCTGCACCTGCTGTTTCAAGAACCCTAAGAAGTTGTGAAACTCCCTGGTGTGTCTCAACAAGTTGCCTTTACAGCACTGTTGAGTATTCAGAAATTAGCTGTTCATCTCTTCCTCCCATTCTCTTTCAAAGCTATATGCAGAAAGTCTATTAAACTCAACTGAGTCAAAGTTCACGCCTATTGCAGTCAGAGTTACAGAAGACACTGGGTGTTACAATGAAGTACAAACTGTTCTGGCATGGAAAGCTGCATACAGAGCTACAAGTGAGGAATAGTTTTCTTCTCCCCCTGCAACATATTAGTTGATGCCAGCTATGGAAACAATAGAGGTATAGAGGCTCCCTGGAAAGCAGTGTGGCTCCAAAAGCAGGATTACTAGAAGTTTATTGGAATATGTAACATTTTCAGAGTTGAAGGATGAATATTATCAAAGGCCAAAGAGATACTTGAGGTAGCAGCTAAGCACAAAGGCAATTGTCCCTCCTGTGCACCAACCATGGAGGCTGGAGGTTGCCAGAAAGGGAGGTGCAGGTCTGGGACAGGAGGAGGAGTCAAAGAAAAAGGCAAGTGCTGGTGATAAACCATGCTGGCAGCACATTTGGCACTGCTGATAAGTTGAGCAAGGAGAGATGGAGACCAGAAAACAGCATGCCAGGAGGCTGGGAGGTGATGTTCAGATATGAATCTGAATCAGAGCCACATCGTGGGGTGAACGCAGATGGGGTTTTGGCAGTAGTGTTTTGGATCACTTCAAGGAAATAACTGTAAGAAACTGGAGAGGCCAGGTAAAGAGAAGTCTGCAGTAGTCAAGGTGAGGAGTAGGAGGATCAGCCAGATCTTGGTCACAAGCAAGAGTGACCACTCTCTGAGACCACTTGGAGAAAGACCCATCAGCCTTGAGCAGTCACCCAAGTGTGTGAGGAGAGAAAGTGTTGAAGCATGAAAAACTGAAAAGGAGATGGTAATTTATTCAATTCAAAACTGGGTTTCTCTGCAGCACTCCTCGCACAGGTATTAAGCACTACAGAAACATGAACCATTATCTCTTTTTTTCTAGATGGAACCTTCGTGCATAGAAAGACAAAACAATTTCCCTAAAGTCACCTAACAGGTCAGTGGAAGAGCTGACAAATGAACTCCAGGATCCCAAATCCCAGTCCAATCCAGGATGTGAACCTTTCTCTTCATTTGCAACCAGTTTAATAGAGGAAAAAACTGCAAGTTGCTTGTAATTGTCCAAAAATAATTCATAGATTTGCCTTTAACTGATAAGCTTTTTTCCTACCCTTTGTCTATGCTGGTTATTTGCTAGTGATCATTTGTGGTGTCAATGCTACAGGGTTATTTTTGTTGATACCCTGATTGGGTACCAAGTTTCTTGAAAAGCTAGTAGCTAAAAAAGAGCGTATGATCCACAAATACATCTGAATGGAATCTGAATTCTGCACAGGTGCTTTTGACCAGTAATTGAAAAGCACATACACTTGTGAGCCAAACACTCAAAATGTAACAATTATCTGAGATGCCTATTTTCCTATGTTTAGACTATTAGGCTGAAAGATGAAGACAAAGGAAGAGGTTGTTCATGTACTGTAGTGGCAAAAATGGAAGGTGGCTGGCAATCACTCTAAAATACACAGAGCCTTTTCTCATATTGTGCTGGAGAATGTAGGCTCTTGAGCAATGGCCCTACACTGTAAATAGCCACTTTAAAAAGTTCCATCTTGAAACTAATGCATTACTTATGCTGTGCGAAAAAGCAGTTATTTAAGGAAAAAAAAAAGAAAACTTATCAGAACATCACACAATAAGTGAAAGAGCTGCCTGGGGACTCTGCTTTGCAACCTAAACACAGCTACGTCGTGTCATTTGAAATGCCCTCCAGTGTCCTCCATGGCCATCCCAGCAGCCTCTCCACAGAGGTGTAACCACTCTTATGGGTTCCCTGCTTTCCAGGTATGCAACACCTTGCATCACATCTGGCATCCTAAAGGCCTGATCCAAAGCCAATTGATTTTATCCCAATATCCCCAATTAGGGCCAGAATGAGCACAACCATACATTCCTTCTTTGCTTCACCTCGAATTTCATGCATACTCTGTCCTCCAGCTAGCCTAGAAATTACAAACTGCTGCCTGTAACATTAATATTTTGTCCACAGAATGAATGTGATCTATCTTCATTGTCTCCCCAGAAAAAGTTTTGATACTTCCATTTCTTCTACAAACAAAATCAACATATAATTTATGTTTGTGAGCAAAGTGATTTTATGGCATTTCTCTTTGTTGACAGAATGATTGGAATAAAATTACATTCTGTTGACAAAAAAATGTGATGAAATGTCATTTGTGAACATTATGAACAAAAGAGTTTGACAAAATGCAGTTTGGCAATAGGATGTAGTAAAGGTTTTAACAAAATGAATTCTGTTTGTCTGCTATTTGTCCTAGGAATGACATGTGAAGTTTTTCAAAATCCACCATGTCAAAATAAAAAGTAAAACTTTCACCTATAAAAGGAGTAAACACTGCCATTATGGAAGCCATTCCTTCTAGTGTTTTAAGCCATATTGCTCTAGGTCACCTCTGTTTTTCCAGAATTTTGTAACATCTAATAGAGATATGCTGGATTCACACATTTTGGTACATATCCATCCTACACACCACCATTAAGTAACAGTTTTAGGCCTTCACATTTTTCTGGATTTTTGGTAAATTGATCAATGAGGTGGAACATGATTTTCAGGCTTACTAGATATGGTTAAAGAAAACAGTGTTTGTTCTTGGAAGGCATCAAGTCTCTTACAGCAGCATGAGTACTTACGTAATTTAATTCCTTTGGAGTCTAAGCAACAGTCTGACAGCATCTGGAAAACGTGTGCCAAGCTATTTTCTCTTTAAACTTTGATGTCTGACATCTTTACATGGACATGAGCTCATATGAGGATGGACAGAACAGGAGGGGAATCTCTCTTTGGTGGGCTTAAGCGAATGAGGCTGATTTACCTTGGTGGCAGAGGGCCTTTAGGTTAAAAGAAATTTGATGGCTTTACGGGGAGCGGGATATAAAAGCACAAGGCCCAGAACAAAGGGAATAGAGTTAATTATAGGAAGAAGTCACCATCGTGAAATGGTTGAGCACAAAGCAAACAAAGAGCTGCTAAGAAAGGTTAGAGTGCAAGAGAACAAAAGCAAATGTCGAACAAAATTATGTAAGCATCAGCATATTAACAACAAATAGCAGAAAAAAAATAAAAATCACAGCATAAACAGAGCCAGCAGCATTGCATCCTGCCCTTCTTGCTGATCTGTCATTAGGCCCAAAGACCATAACCCAGACCAGCACAACTGACCACTCCTGGGCAGGGTGAGGGTGAAGAAAATGAGCAGAGCTGGTGTGGGGGACTGGCCTGAGGGACAGACTTGGCCAGGCTGGTCCCTGGGCTCTACCAGTGCTTCTAAAGGTCTGGCAGGTTGTGAGAAGTCATCCTTCCCTCCAGAGAAATGAAAATGAAAGAAAAACATTATAATCCTACCAGCACTGTAGGAATTCAGTCTGATCTTCCATCATGCTGTAAGGGATACCATCCCCAGTGAATGCACTGCTGGGATTTTGGCTGTACCCTGCAGCATATCAGCTAGCCAGAGTGTAAAGCACCCTTACAGCCATTAAATGCCCCTGTGGCGAAGTGAGGAGGTACACCACGGTATAGAAAGAGTCCGGTTAGGTCCTACAATGAAGACACACTTTCAAGCATTCACAAGTTCAAGCTTTTCAAGTCACTGGGGTTTCACATAGTCAGGACTGCAAACCTGAGTCCTGAACTTCAGTGTCAGTGGGCTAAAAAAAAATCTGTGAGCTTGAGGCCACCAACCATCTTGTCAGCCTTGCCTCAGGCGTTTCAAGGCTGTGTAAATGATGTTTAGCTCAGCTCTGTATGGGTTAAAGGTCTGGAGAAGACCTCTCTGTAGGGAATGGCTAGTTCCTGTACAAATATTACAAGAAAAGCAGTGCTACAAATTTACATTCATCAGTAAATACCTCTTAGAGCTAAAAATACATTTAATTGCACTGCTTGCACTAAGGTTTTTGTTCTTTTCTCCCCTCCTTCTTCCCCCCTGCGGGTGAGGGAGAAGAAGGGAGCTGATGTGGTAAATGGTTTTTCCCCTGATTTTTCCCTTACAAAAGAATAAATGAGATGAAAAGGTAAGAAATTTTCAAACGTAATCAACACACACATACATTCTAAAGAAAATAGCAAATTAAATGCAAAGCCTATGCTAATGCATCATCCAGGTTGAGATTTTAATTGCAAAAAGTCAGGAAATGTAAAGTTATGGTTCTCGCAGTAATCATCACTCAGCCCCTTGAACACAGTTAGGATTTGTATTCCAGGCAATGCACAGCGTTAACTCCAACACCAGCACGTATATGTGTTCTCTGCCTTCATTACAGTTGCTGGGGGAACCATAATTCTGCATTTGCTGACTTTTGCTCAATTAATTTTTTTCCTTAATGCTGTGCTATGAGGTTCTTGCATTTAATTTCACTGTATTAATAAAAGCAAAACACGTAAAACAATGAAAAAAAATTGGAACTTTCCATCACACATTAAAATTAAGAGTTAATCCATTCTGCCTGTGCATCCTAAGTCTCATGTAGGACCATGCAATCACTATAGAGCACAGGTACATGAATAACAATAGTAATAATAAATAATAACAATAAATGCTTATACCTGGAGCTTCACAAGCGTAAAAAGACCAGGGAATTGGCATACTGCGGACAAGGGCATTTTTCAGCCCACTATTATAACTGTACTTATATTATACTTCTTTGCAATAAAGAAAATGCTGAAGTCCCACCCTAGAGGGAGAGTAGTGAGTCTGTTCCTACCAACCCTGTCTCAGAAGTGTTTCGCCACAAAAGCAAATTGTGTGCCCCGACAACCTGCTCAGCGCTTCATGGTCATCTTCATGCTAGCAGAGTCCTGCACCATTGTGACCTGTCCTTGCCTACCTCTCATCACCTCTGGATGAGAGGATGGCTCCTGCAAGGTGCCCACAGGGATGCACTGGGTGCTTCAAGGTCAGATTTCTCAAGTGGCTGAAGGATATGAAGATGAATACAAGCCCACTCAGAGCCTAAATAACTGAGCAATTGGGCGAATCCCATTAATCCTACCTTTCTGTTATTGCTCACGTGCATACAAAATCTATTTCTAGGAAAAGCCATCCCTCAAATGTCACCATTCTCATGCAAACTCTCATGCCAAGGGTTTCCTTTTCCCTCCAGCAGTGAGTCTGCAGATCAGGCAAAGCCATTAACCCCAGCTAGAACAGCCCTCGAACCAAACCTGCATACATATAAGTATCCTGAGCTGAGAAGATATCAGTATTGCCTCTCATTGATAAAACTTGGCATTTTCTTCATAAAATTATTCTGTATTTTACCGCTTACAGGAAACACAGGTGACTCCTGCCCTCTGTGAGGTCTCTTACTACTCTCCTTTCACCATGGAAAG
>NW_010159792.1:23379-31209 GCF_000695765.1 Mesitornis unicolor
GGAAAGATGGTGTTTTGTGCTGTTCGATCAGCATAGCCACAGGTGAGCCCTGGCCTCTAATTTAAAAGGATCCATCAGACCTACATGGTTCAGATCACATGCTATGTTTGTTGCAGACAAGTATCATTCTTTTTTTACTTTTTAAATACATGAAGTATTTTCTAAATGCAGCTCTCAGTAGGACTTCTTAAAGAAAGGGGAAGTCACAAATTTCTCACTGAAAAATTGCATTTCTCAAAAATCTAAGCAAATCTTGGCAGAAATTTTATGTACTTTTCCAATATCTATCCCCACCTTCAAAAAAATTCAAACCCACCACGTATTGCTATTCAGATCTTTCCTTCTTTCTCTTTTACCTTTTTTTCATTGTAAAGAAAATGGAAACAGAATTGCTAATAAGGGAGATAAAGGGTTATGGAGAAAAATTCCCATGGATTTTTGAAAATCCAAGTTTGTTTTTTTTCACTCCTTCTCTGAAATACCTTTGTTTGTTCGAACCGTAACTTATAAGTCATCCTGTACTTTGGACTTTGAATGCAAAGAGCACATTCAACCAGAGGTAAGCATCCCAGGTACCTGGCAGAAAGCAGCATCAGACAGAACAGATGGCAGCTTCTGACCATGCCATAGAGGAGAAATGGTGTTGCCAGAAGTGCAAAGAGTTCATCCAGGTCTATTTATTGCTTTGTGCCAACTTTCCAAAACCATAGTCAGAAGAGTCCTGATTCTCTGCAAAGTCATGTCAAGTGGCCTACAGCTGACCGACAGCATTGTGCCACTCTTCCTACTCATTTAAATTAAAAGCATGATGGTCACATAGTGAAAAAACTGACAGAGGTCCACTGACTTAGAAGATGTAGAAATCATTGCTTTCAGGGGTACACAATAGGTAAATAATACAGTGAATCACAGAAATCGGTTTAACATAAGTCATGAACTGCTGTTTAGTAGTCATGAAGACTTAAGACATATTGTCATGAATTACTTATTTCAGTGGTAAGGAACAAGCTACTGAGGATCCAGAGCAGTTCCACAGTAGAAAGGAACAAGTGCCACCTGCAAGCTCCCCATGTTAAGGGAAGGGGCTGAATTAGCTACCTAAACATGCCACCGAGTAGAAGATCTAGGTCATAAGTGGAGATGAGCAAACAGGATTTTGGTATGTCCTACAGGAATCAGCTTTTATAAACATCCATGGCCATTAGACAGGACCACTTAACAGTCATAGGTGTACTAAAAAGGAGACTATGGAAACTGACATTGAGTTCTACCTGCAGTATAATGTTTTCTTAGTGCATTTTAGCTCAAAAGAAGGAGGCAGAAAAAGAAATGAGGAGCGCAGAGGTGACAGATGGGTGAGGAGGGTGCGTGCAGGTTGGCCACTCAGACTGGGTGGCTCAGGAGAAGATGAATGCCAGGGGATATGAGGGACGTGCAATGAACGGGAGAGTGAGGGCAGTGACCAAGTTCTGTTTTATCAGGACACCAGAAGATTTTCATCAAAAGCAAATGGAAGTCACTGGTCTCTAACAGTGACACTGTGGACCACTTACCACACTTGGTCCATACAAAGGCTCCCCAAAAGATGAGATATATGGGTAATACAGGTTTAACTTTTTAAGAGAGGGTTGGATGTAGGGGACACTACCCAAGTCCTTCAGCAACCTCTTTATGAATGTATTGGTCTTTCTTACTACTGGTCATACCTATTTTTATAAAAAATAGACTGTCCAAGAGCAGGCATGCATAACTGCCCTGTGATTGTGTCCCTGCCCATGGCAGAGGGGTTGGACTGGATGATCTTTAAGGTTCCTCCCAACCCAAACCATCCTATGACTGTGGCAGAGGAAAGTGATTCTGAAACTAGCCAATTTTTGCTTCAGAATTCACTTTGAAAATCTAACCATTTAAAAAGAAACAATAGCATCTCAGAGAATGATTCCAAAGGACAAAGTTATTTTAAGAATACAATTTTAATCAGTGTAGTGCCAGCATTTAAGTCTGCTGCTGTACTGACATCAGCAAGGGGAAAAAAAAATTAATTACAACCAAGGAGACCAGAGGGACTAGGTTGTTTTGGAAATGAATCCACACCTGTGTCACCATAACACGGGATTACTGCAATTCACCCTCGATATGGAAATCATGGAGGGAGCAAGAGCTGTCAGCTGGCTTGTTAGGAAGAGCTTCACAGCCAGAGCTTCACACCTCTGCTCTGCCATGTTTAACGGCTAACAACTGATTTCCATCTGACTCCCTGCATCAAGGACTCAGCAAATGAGTCACCTCAGTTTTCATTTCCATGTGAGTTCACGGTGTCCAGATCACTAAGGTGGGAAGACAAACGAAATCAATGGCACCTCTGTTCCCAGAAAGATTTGCTATCAAAACAGGGCAGCAAAGAAACAGAAAGGGTACAGCAG
The DNA here is from genome assembly GCF_000695765.1 of Mesitornis unicolor. Taxonomy (NCBI): domain Eukaryota; kingdom Metazoa; phylum Chordata; class Aves; order Mesitornithiformes; family Mesitornithidae; genus Mesitornis; species Mesitornis unicolor. Next base: position 25,803 of record NW_010159792.1, read on the forward strand.
ACAAGTGTGCTCACCAGATATTGGTGACGTGTCACATTACACTTCCTCATCACCCAGGGCCAGAAACTCAGCTCCTCTGTAGTGCACCAATATCTTGTCTGTGTGTCCCTGGCATTTCCCTGCCCTGGGAACAGAGAGCACCCAAGGCTTAGCTTCAAAAACAGAGGTAGAGTAAGAACCATCCCTTCGAGAGCATCCCCCATCCCATCTCCCTATTCCCATCGGCTCCCAGGAAGGGAGCATCCACCAGTCAGGCTAGAAGGATCCATGGGAATCACTTGTAGCACCACACCACAGTGGAGGAAGCTCAGGAGAGAGCAATCACAGGCTGCTACCATGTGTGCTGGTGCTTCTTAATTAGCCATGCAAATCAGGACAGTACTTGGGTGAAGTTTCAGAACTGTATTTGCCTAAAACACTGGCTTTCCACAAGGTAAATATTGCTTTGAAAGCCTGAGGACACTTGCACTTGTCAGAAGAAATTTCTCGTTTCTCATTGCTCCTTGTTGTTAGGAAAGAAATTCTTTATCCCAGGCCTCAGCCCATAACTGTGGAGGCTGCTCAAACCATAAAGTTTGGAGATGTTTTCCAACCTAAATCCAGTGTTCATTGGTATTTCAGAGAAATTCAATTTCAAAGTGAAGCTGAAAAAATCACCCCTAAAATATCTTAAACTTTTTAAACCTTTTCTTAGACACTCCAAAATGAAATATTTCTTTATAAAATCCTTCTGAGACATCTGTCTATTTCTGAAAACCTTGGAAAAAACACGAGTGAAATAAAAAGTCACACTTTGGATCAAAAAAAGAGATAATATTGCAACAAAACCAATTTTTCCATCCAGCTTTTCAGCAGGGCCATCACTCAACCCTGGGATATGGCTATATTTTCTCCAGGGCATAAAAGAGCTGATCTGTATCCACTAGGAGCAAGGTGGCAAAGTAAAACCATTTCTGTGAGTGAAACAAGCCGTGACAGTAGAATTGTAGTTTGAGCCTTAGAATCTCCTGCCAGCAGAGCTGTTTTATTTGGGGTCCTCTCCGGTACATTGTAGACTGGGAAGCACTTTGCATCCTCCAGCACAGGCAGGTGATGGGCTACGCTGAACACATGTCAATGTGTGAGCAGTCGTGTGAAGCACTGCAGAAAAACAGAACAGACCAAGCAGGACCCAGCGTCCATTGACTAGATATTTTTGCACAGACCTATTCTATTATTCTACTATTTTGCAAAGTCCTACTCCTCTGGTGGGAGAATTGGAGGCATTCAAGTGTTTGCAGCGTCTTTGGAGAGATAATTGTAACTGGCTTCCTTGCTGCCAAGTACAATATTGCTGCAGCCAGTAATAATATTCAGGCAGTTTTTAACAGAGCTCATAATCACTTTTATCATGAATCTGTCTTCACAACATCTCTGAAAGATAAGGGAAAGGTGGAGACGGCAAAGCTAAGCGAGCCGATGGAAGCCACTGGAGCAGCCTGCGGTGAGGGCTGCAGTCAAGGAGCTCCAAGCTCACTGCCATGTGCCCAGTCACAGTGCCCAATAACTCTGCCCTGTGCCCTGGGTGGACAGGAGAGCAGGCCACTGAACACATTATGCATAATTTGCCACAAAACTGATTTGTAAAACAAGGAAAATCTCCACCTACCCTGATTTTAGGGATATGATGAACTTGTGCTTGACACTTTTTTTAACTCACTTTTGTTCTTTGGAGGGTGCTTGAGTATTTAACCGTCTTGTGCCTAGTACTTTCATACAGATATATAAACCAAGTATCAACAGGAGATGGCAATTATTAGAAGACCTTGGCTCTTAGCCTATGTGGAGGAGTCAAATTGGAGATTCAGTTGTTTTCCATCACCCATCATCCTTCAATCCAGGTTGACCTCCACAGCCTGCTCCTTAGCACAGCCACAGCGACTGCCAGTGGATGGCCTTTGAAGTTATAAACCACACACACGGACTCATATACAGACCTGTGCAAACAACCTGACAGGAAAAAATTGGGCACAAGTGCATGACACAACTGGAAGCTGGAGGGGGAGAGTTCTTCAGCTCTTGCCAGCATTACTTACAATTCACAGGCACCTGGCTCGCTATTACCAATCTGGTTGTTTTTATGCTAACTTCTGCTAAATTACCTCCCTCATGCCAGATAACACCAGAGATTTCATATGCCATTTGCACAGAGGAGGCTCAAAAGTCAGCTGGCAGAGCTGATGAAAAGCAAATCACTGAGTCAGTTTACTACCAATGAGCTCTATTAAGTGACTGTAATGCAGTTCATAGCCCTGAAGTAGTCACTGTCCCTCACTAATCTAATGGTAGTATTGACAAGGATCATTTACACAGCTTCCCTTAAAGGTTAGCGCTATTTGTCAGGGACTCTCTGTGCTCTGGACATGTGTGCAGTCCTCATTCAGATCCCAGGCTCGTCCATCCTCACCGCAGAGGATCCCAGGCGGCACCGACTCCTCTCCTCACAAGGTCATAGCGCTGCAGCCAGACACTGGGCATCCATATCTTCTAAACATCTGCTAGGGATTCACAGGAGGCAGCCCAAACATGTCCTAAGGGCTGAACGAGTGCAGAGAAACTGGTTGTTCAACAGCAGGATATTGCAATCAGGTATCAGTGAATCTGCATAAAGCCTACCCAGCTGTTTCTAGTGGTCAGTGGACATATTCCCCTAACGATCTGGCCATATCTCAGAGTTGTAGTTTTATGTCCTTGATCATTAAGGGGAACCACAGCTTCATTTCACATCTTCTTTGTAAAAAAAAAGGTAAAAAATCACTAGTCCCTCAGGCATCATCTCTGAGTTTTAACAAGCAAGAACTAGCCTCAGGATTTTACATATATGGATCTTTCTGGCTAAAATGTCTGCTTTTCAGCCTCATTCCTTCTCTGTTTTATAATGATGATCTGAATTGTCCACACATCACTGCCTCTTATTTGGCGGAAGTCTCATCTCTTCTATATTCAGCTCTATCCAGAAAATGAAGGAAAACCACAGCAACAAAGCTCTCCCAATGCAGATAAGAAGGAAGACAAGAAGAGCTAATAGACAATGGGCACTTTAAACCGTCTCTGCACTTACAATGTGAATAGATAAATTACAAAAACACTATCTGAGGTGTAGATTCACCTTGGTCTTTTAAAAACGGCTAAAACTGTTGTTTTGGTTTTTTTTAAAAAGCTGTTGATATTGTACTCACTCCTGCCTCACTTCACAGGTATAGCCAGGAGCTCCAAAGTGGTGGGGGCCACTTCTCAAGAGAGTCTCACTGTGAGGGAGGATCAAAAGATCAGAGCAGTCCTTGGGGTGTAATTCCCAGCAAAGAGATGAGATTAGGAAAGAAGCAGAGAGGGAAGGGCTCACACCTCTGACTCCAGCTTCTCACCATCACTCCACGCTCTCCAGTGAACACAAGACTTGAGCAACTTGCTCCTCTGGACAGAAAGAGGCCAGATTTGCCCCATGCTTGGAGGTGTTTGCTGGAGGACTTCTAAAGCCACTGCATAATGGAGCTCACACACTCCTTTCCCAAGGCAGCTGCCATGTATCTACTCCTGCCCAGCCCTGGAGCCTTTGGCTGCTTCTCCAGAGTCAGGTCCACAGGCAACCTCGCGGTGGAGCTAAACCAGGTTTGTGGTGTTCAGTGTCCCCATCTAGTGGTCAAGTAAATAAAACTAATGTACAACTCCAGGGCCTTTAAGAATGAACGGTCTTAAAACCAAAACACTCATTTGTGGAAAAAGTATGGCACTATCAAAAAAAGCAAAGATGGCAACGGCAGCAAGAGAAATGCAGGGAAATCAAAAGCAAAGGTGAAGTCCGTAATAACAAATAGTCATAATCTCCCTCAAAAATGTGTCCTCATTAAACAGAGTTAAGTGAAATCCCCCAGAGGAGGCAGGCACAGGGTCCTGAAACCTGGAGCCTACTTGCTGTCACTGGAGATAGGCACACTGCTGTGGCTGTGACCCCCAGAGGAGGACAAGTCAAGCCAGTTTTTACTCAAAAAACATGGTCTATGCATGCTTGTGAGAAGGTGTCTCGATTTAGTGCTCAGGGCAAACCCAAATGAAACAGGGAGCAGGATTTCTCTCTGTTGTCCCACACTCTCCCTGGGGAGGATAAAAAGGGAATAAAGAAGAGATGCATCACACAAGGTTGGAAGCTAAGACTATAACAAATTTAATGAAAAATAGGGGAAAGGAAAAGAGAAGAAATAAGGGACAAAGGATATGTAACTATATACAAAACACAATTCTGGCAGTCCTGAGTAAAAGTATCTGAGAAGTCCCTCATGACCGCCTTGACTCATCACAAGGGACTTCAGTTGTGCCCAGGAGCAGATGGTGGTGGACGATGCCAAACATGTGGAGGGAGGCCCAGCTGACCAGAGGCATGACCCAAGGCAGCCCAGGAAGGAAGGAAGATCCCCCTGAACCTTCCAGCCTCCTTGGTTTTCAGACTGTGTCCGGGAAGGGGAGAGAAAGGGGTCCGCTCTCTGACCCCCTCAGGGTCCTACAGCCACCACCTGTCCTTCCCTCTCAGCCTATTAACCCTTAAACCACAACAGAGGGTGACCCACCCCTATAACATTGCAAGAATTCATTTCCTCTCCCGGGACCTTTACTAACATTTTCAGTGCTCCCAGCTCCCCATCACAAACTCAGCACAAGCTCAGATCCCAGCTCCTTGTGGCTTTCAGCACAGAGGAGCTTAAAGCTGGGCAATCCTAGCAAGACAATCACTTGGACGTGGGGTTGAAGGATGTCTTCTCCTGACTCCTTATCCCTGGCTTCTCTCAGCCCTATGGCTCTCTGGTGCCTCTGGGACATCTCCCTGCCTCCTGCAGGACTTCTTGGGACACTGTTCAACTACTTCTTTCAGGAGGTGTCCCTAGATAAACTGGTATGTGATGTGCTCTGGTAGTGGTAGATTTTTACTGCAAAGATAAACTGAGTGTTCGAAGTTGAGGAGCAAAGAGTTAGTATTTACTGAAAAATTAAACCTGTATTTCTGTAGTTTAAAAAAACATGAAGAATTACAGTATTATCATTCATTGTAGCAGTGATGCTCTGAGGTTAACAAGGAGGTGAAGAGAGAAATGATAGTTTTTATTAGGCAAATTGGAATAAAAAAAAAAGAGGGGTTTCTTCCTCCGTCTTCAATAAACAGCAAAATCCAACTAAATCCAGGCTAAACTTATCTTAGTTAGATGAATTATATTAGTTGACTTGTCCACCTAAGAGAAAAGTGTAGTTAGCACCTGCAGAGCAGAAAAGTGTGCTAGCAAAGGGACTAGGGAGCAGAAGAGGAAAAAGTTAGTTAGGAACATCTAACACAGAGACTTCAACTATCTGGTTGTAATCACAGAATCACAGAATCTTAGGA
>NW_010159793.1:0-1609 GCF_000695765.1 Mesitornis unicolor
ACATATTTATATATAATGTATATATATTTATATATTTTGTGCCTTTCTATTTTCATTTCATGGGCTTTATTTTGTTAATTCAAATATTCTCCTTCCTTATAATCAGCTTTCCTAATGCTGTTCTATTAAATGTCTTTGAGGTCGGGTAGGAAATTAGAAGAACGTCCAGGAAAATGTTGGATCAGTGCTTTTGGATCAAATGTTTGGTCTCATCCTATGGCTGTAAACTAAAACTTGAGGGCTCGGTGAATTCTCTAGAGGATCTGCTGTAAGATAATGTTTTATAGTGGAGAGGAGGGAAGGGAAGGGTATTTTTGGTGGCTCAAATTAGACCTAGAGGTCTAAAAGGGGTCAGAAAAGGTTAAAAAATGCACCTCCCTTAACACCATTTTTCAACCAGTTTGTGGGATGGGAACTGATGGTTTTGAGATGTTTCTCTAGCTGCAAAATGAAGTTTTGATCCTGGGAATTAATAAGGATCCTGCACAAATGTGGAGGTGTTCCCAATTAATTCCAGCAAAGTGGAAACCTCGCCTTTTCCCTCCTTTGCATGGCCTTGTGAGCATAACACGCCTTGTTAATTTTAGTATATAAATGTATTCTGCATGTTTAGCCTGTTAATTTTTAATTAACCAGCATCCTTGGAAAGTTGCTATGAACTTGTAGGTGGCTGTGGGAAGCTACTGGGAATACTGTTCTGTTGAAAAGTTTAATATTTTTTGCTTATAAAATCCAAAGGCAATTTATTGTTAAACAACTATTTACGGTGCTAGCTGTTGTATAGTAGATGCTTCCAAAAAGGCTCAATGTAAGTTTATTAAGCTTATAGCAAGCTGTCTTCAAAATATTCTGCACCTTCTTGCGTAGGTTGGAGGTTGTGTGGTTCTATAGGAAATGAATGTGATGGGAAGGCTGTGTTGAAAAGCCAATTACAGCGAAATCTGAGAGTTAATGTGGCAAAAAACATGAGTAGCGTGAGGAGACTTGACTGGGGGAAATCAAAAAGGAGGATGAAAGAGCAACCTCGGTTACCGAAACTGCGGTAGCTCAGCAATTCGGTGTCTAACTGCAGGCTGTAAATTAGATTTGAAACCTAAAACTGTTTTGGGAAGGCAGAGAGGTAACCCTTGTGCTAAGTAGGAGTTTGGACATCCCAATTGCACCAACACCGCGCACTTAACTGGGATGACCAGAGAGTGAGGTTGTTGATGGTGCTTCTTGAGACACCTTGATCAAACAGATTTGTCAGGAGGAAGGTGATGCCGTGGACGAGGACATTGGCGCTGCACGCACCGCAGAGCTTTTCCCGTCTGTCAGCGGCTCATTGGAGGCAGTGATTGTGTCTGTGCTGCCAGTGCTGTGGAATTTGCTGTCCTAAGGCGAGTAACTTCAGAGCTCCCTCGCTGACCTCCCACCCCTGCTGCCATTGCGTCCCGTAAACCTCTGGTATGAATCCAGCGCAGGGAGAGGATTTGGGAGTTAGTCGCGGTCACTGCATTGCAGTGGGGTTTATTTCTTTTATTTCTTTTTCTTATTTTTAATTTTTTTTATTTTGAAATTTTTAAATTTTTTTACTATTTTTATTTTTAATTTTTATTTCTATTTTTTA
>NW_010159794.1:0-16705 GCF_000695765.1 Mesitornis unicolor
GTGGCTTCCTCTGATTGAGCCTTGGGGGTGCCTCTGAGCTAGACTAGGCTAGACTTCATGGGCTTCAACCATAACGGCGTTTTCTTTGTAACTCTAAGTTGTTGAAAACACATTCTTGGTTACTCATTGTATTACCAGGTATACAGATTTATTCTCCCTTTTTTGTTTTGTTTGGATAAACTCAAAGATCAGAGAGCTGTAAACTTTTTCTGTGTGTGATAAATGTGCATAGTCATAGGAAAACAGAGAGTGTGTTTGTGTTTAAGAACCCATGTGAGGAACTGTTTATTCAGTAAGTGTGTAGTAAATGGCTATAATGCAAAATTAGGGGAGCAACTTAAGTATTCCGATCACAAATGTAAAATGGCTATTGTGTACAGTCAGTTAGGAGAAAACTTCCTCAAGTCTCATGCTGACAAATGATTTTCCAATCAGAGTGAAGTACAACCATAACACACAAGAATCCTCTTGCAATCTATACCTATTTTATTAAGGCAGATTTCATGCAAGGTCATTAGTTTATGCAGAGTTTGTCAAGATAAAGTGAGAAATGTAGCCTTGAGTGTGGAGGTGTTTGATAAGCAGGAGTTGTGTACTGTAAAGCGGGTTTCTCAGCATAATGATGTTGGGTAAGGAAATCTTTAAGATTCTGCTTCTGTTTTACCCTCCCTTGTCTTCTTTAGACTTTCCTAAAATGATTTGTGTATGTAATGCAGATAATTGTAAGAGCTGCTCTCTTTTTAAGACCTTTTTCAGAGGCCATAAATGTATTACTTTGTCTTGAGTTTGTTATAACTTGTAACAGATTTGTTAGTGGCACTGCTTTACTGTAAAGCATAATCTGTAAGTCAAGCCTTGACAAACTATCTAGTACTAAGTTGTAAGGAGCTGCCTAGTGAATATAAGGATGACTAAAAGACTAAAGAATTTCAACTTAATGGTAATTCTTATATTACAGTTCTGTTGTAAATGCCGCTGTCTGGTTTTCAGTCAAATGTGAGATGGCATATGGAACTCTTCTCTAGACAGAATTGTCTTCCTTTTTAGGTGTATGTTTAGGTGGTAGAGAGTATTCCTTAAAGCAAACATGGCACCAAATCCTATCTTCTGCTGGAGGAGCATTGTTTGTTAGTATCCTGTGTGTAAGGATATCACTGCAGTGTCTGGATGTACTTGTGATACTCCGTCAATACAGTCACAGGGTAAATCCAAAGGTATAGGTGTCACTGCTCGAGTAACCTGCATAAGTACTGAAACGTACTGCAAACACATAAAAAAATGCAATTAGGGTTTTTATTGGTGGTTCACTGCAGTAACTGCATGGTAGTTTGCTGCATATGTAGGTGTATGTAGTCAAGTTTCTTACTATGTTGTATAAAGGTGTCTTGCTAAGTAAAGGTGTAACTGATAGAACTATCTACAAATACCTTGTTCTGGAATCAAATACTTAACCATGAAGCGACAAGCTTCTTGAAAGTGGTCATAGCCCTTTCTGTACCAGTCTGGAAATCTCTTTCTCCTTGGGAATTAAGCATGATGCTGACAAGACAGATAAATCTACTGCTTTGAGCTCTCAGCACTTAGATGATAGCTGCTGGGGGAGTTTTTCAGATTAAAAATGTAGGTACATCTACCTATGTAGAGCAGCCTGTAGTACATAATTACTGTTAGGCCTCACCCAAACACTTTTTTTTTTCTTTCCTAAACCATTCTGAATTGAGATGACTCATGTTAGGTTTTCAGAACATTTCTTTTGACAACACTGAGCTACTGAAATGTATACCTTGTTCACTGTGGCATATGCTGAAGGATTAGGATAGCCTGCATAATCAAGCAGGCCTGAGTCGCACTTTCAGATCCTGCTGTGTTTTATCTAGACAGAATTTTCTTGTGTTCAGGCGCATGTGGTCTCTGCAGTCTGTTCAGATATTGTCATATATAAGGCAAGTAACTTTTTTAGAGCTAAGGCTGTAACTGTTTGGGTGTTTCCCTTACAGGCTTCTAAGGTAGCTTTAAACTTCTTTATGGTGGTCCCACAATTGTTCTTCAGTTGATGTGAGCTTACCCCTCTTGAGTAATGGCCCTTAATCACTTTAAGGAAGAATGGCTGCTTAATTCCAGTTACTGAAACTGTGTGAACTGTGCATGTTTTCTGTTCCTCCCTCAATTTCACTAAGCAAAATCCTGCTCATCCTGGTGAATAGATAGATGCCCTCTGCCACAATTAATGAGAGGGCTTTTGAGGATCAGGTATGTTCATTTTATTTCAGAAGAATCCTTTCTTGTGCTCTTAGGTTATACTTGTATTAGGAGTGATTTCTATGTGCAAAATGCAAGTTGCATAACCACCATCATAAGGGGTGTGCTGATAGGTCTTTTTGAATGTAAAATGCCAACTGACCTGGATCTGTTATTTTTGTGTGTATGCACATTAAAGTGGCTGTACTGATGGTTACAGGAAGGCCAGATGTTCTGAACTTGCAGTTCAGTTTAAGTAACAGAAATCAGTGGATTGATTAAAGACTTTTTTCCAATGTGTCTTCAAGCACGTTGTAAAGCTGGACTTTTTTTTTTTTTCCCCACAGAATACTTAGGTGTTGGATTTGCCATGAAAGGGAAATTCTCTTTTGTGTTCCCTAAGAAATAGAGCATAGGCCGCAGACTGAAGAAGAAAAAGGTTTGAATTTCCTCTTCAGTGGTCATGGGATTACACAGGTTTTGCAGAAACATGTTTGATTTTTTAATCAAGATTTCATACACAAGCGCTGACCACTAGGGTCACTATACAGAATGCTTGGTCTAGTTTAGTTCATGTTACATCACTGTTCCAGCACCTTTGTAAAGTATCTGTTTTATTATATCCTTAAACATTTTCAAAGGTTCGGGGAGTATCAGAAAAAATACTTATCTGTGAATGGAGACAGTTGCTTGAACACTACACAATGAGGCTGTTCCTTGATTTGCTGTATTTAATAATGGGTATGGTCTAAGACATCCCAGGTGCTTTGTGCCAGCAGTTGGTTCAAGAGCCATGGATTTGCAAGCAGAAAAGCCTCCGTTATTGCTCCTCTGCTGAGCAAACTGGGGAGGAACTTTGCTGGAGAAACTCATTTCCTAGGGGCTGCAATATGAAGAATGTAGTGAAAACCAGTCAAGCAGGGAAAACACTTTGAAGAGAGCTTGCCAGTAGGGAAATTGTCAAAAGAAGAATTTGGTACTGGTGGCTTCACAGGACGAATGGTGGAGTTGTGCTTGAGCTGTGAGGGGCCGCAAAACACAGTTGTAGCTAAGGAGTGTTCCTACTCGCAAGTGTAAGTACGTACTTGTAGGTAAGCGCATATAAATGCAGTATGAGAGATTTTAAGTTTGTCATCAGTTACTATCTGATTCAAAACTTTGTTTAAAAGTAAATTGTCATTTGCTGTTTTAAAGTTGGCGGTTGTTAGTATTACGTACACCCAGGTGATAGTACTGGCTCCTAAGAAATTGTTTGGACTGAAAAACCTATTTTTTTCAAATGTATTATCACAAATGATCATTTGGCTGGAATACACTGTCACTTAAGCCTTTAATACTGTTTAAGAACTAATGTTCAAAACTTTAATTTTACTCTGCTACATGTCCTTAAGAAAATACAGGGTTTTGCAGTTAGTCTGTGTAGCTGACTGTTTACTTTCAATACGTTTCCTGAGCTCAGTGTGTGTTGTTCCTGAAGTTGCCTGGTCATGATAATTTAATCTTGAGCTACTCTCTAACCCTGGGATTTCAGGTACATTGTGACCTGAGAGCTGTCATATTTAGACTTGGGATCTCTCATGTTCTCAGTGCTCTGGCATGACTTGTGAGTACAAGAAAGGAATGGGATGTTGCCTTTCCTCCCCTCCTCACTCAGGGAAATCCTCCTCACATCTTGGAGCTGGCAGGTAGGAATATTTGCATTTAAAGAGGAGGTTGACATGCAGACAAAGTCTGTGAGGAAGGGGACAATCACCTTCTTACTTTTCTTGCGTGGAAATGACAAAGTTCACTTTCCTGAACTTAACTTGAAGATTAACTGAATCCGGCAGTTGTTTTGACCTGTTGTGATCTATTTCAAGGTAAATTAATGTGTCTGCAGCCTTCCATCATCTGAGCCAGGTTCAGGTTGACATGCTTGGAATCCCCCTATATTTCTTGGACTTGACAAAATGGCTTCAAATATTTTGCACTTGTTTTGATGCACTGAAGTCACCTTTCACATAAAGTGGCATTAGGATCTTTGATTCAAAATGAGATCTCTGTTTTCATCTCTGAAGAGAGGTTCCCTTGGATGAAGTGAACAAAGTTGCCATGGTTTTACCTTGAATGGTGTCAACCACTTTGTAAAGGAGCAATTGTCAGCCACTGTAGAGAGCTGATGGAGAATTCAAGCTGAATTAATTGTTATTCACTTGTCAATAAATGAAATAGATGAACCCAGAATACAAGCAACAGAGCATGTAAAAGAGCAGTTTGGAAGGGAGCTTATTTTTAAATGCTTTCTTTTTCTTCTTTAAGAAGCATCCTACTTATGTGGTTTGGGGTTTTTTTTACTCCCTCTTTTTTATCATCTTCTCTTGCGTTTTCTTGGTGAATTTTTGCCTGGATTAGTTTCAAGTGACTGAGTAGAATGCTTGGAAACACATGACAGATGTCCTGCAAGCTACAGGATGCAGTCCTAGGACTCTTTCATCCTTTAGGAGAGTTTTGAGGCAGCAACAAGTTAGGACGAACCATGAGTAAAATGTTCTGCAGGTGACTAGTGATGTCCTTGCAAAAGGACTTTATTTACATATCAGCTGTCAGCATACAGAGTAGCAGACCACATTGTCATAGTTTTTAAGGATGAAAACCAGTTTAAGGAAGTGTAGCGGTCAGTGTCATGGGTTACAGGTAGCAGTGATGTGGCATGTTCTAGCAGAGGTGCTTTTTCACACCTGGCAAGACAGAGTTAGCCCCTTCCAGAAAGAAGGATTGGAGGCATGCTTGCTGTCAACCTCACTGCCAGAGGTTTCTCTGCAGTATTTGTTGTATTGTGTAGATATTTTGTAATCCCTTCAAGTCCAGAAGAAAAAAATGTGTTAAGGTTATTTAAATGTGAATTAGGTGCTTTGGGTTTCATTTTCTGAACACAAACTATAGCAGAAGTAGCCTCTTCTACACTTCAGATACTCTGTATATTGTGTCTACAGGTTTAGGGCTGACTCTGGGACCTAATGGTGTCTTGAGTCTTAATGTTTTACATGAGAGGTAATTGGATCAGTACTTTTGAAACCCAGACTAAAGAAGCAGGAATTGGTTGTCGCTGCAAACATTCAGGGTCACTGCTGCCTCTGCCTGACAATTGCTGGGTAAGGGAATAGGTTGCATTTTCTTTAATACACGGAAACTTAATGCCTATCTCTGCTAACAACCTATTTGCAACATTGCTTTTGTGGATGCCAAAAACAAGAGCTCTTGTGCTGGTCTCTGGGCCATTAAACACCTTTTGTTAACACAAAAGCTGCAATACATTGCAGTACATTTGCATGTTCAGTGTAAAATAAAGTGAATATTACATGAAAAATTAGTATTGCGTTGTTTTCACTGAGTGAAAGTCTGTTTTGCAAATGCGGTTTAAGACAATTTATGGAAGCTCTTGCCAAGAGACTTAAAATCAGGCCTTTTAGAGGCTCTGCAGGCAGCGATGTGTCTCTGGCACAAGGAAAGGACCGGGTGTGGCAAACGGTGCTGTCCTTCTGCAACTTCATTCTATGAACGTGTATTTTACCCTTGTCACTTTTTTAGCAGGTTGAGTTCCATTACTCCAAGCTCTTTTCATCTGTCAAAGCTGTAAAAATCCCCAGTAGACTTCTCTGGTGAGGAAATGGTGATAATCACTTTTATGTTTTTTTCAGGAGTATGTTGTAGTGAGGAAGATAATTGATGCTAGTTAGTAGCTCTGCATAGAGAAAGAAAACTTGGTTGACCTGTTTTTCACAACAGATTCTTTAGAAAAAAAAAATCCATGAGTATGGAAAAAAAATCAAACAATTTGAGTGGACACAAGTATGCTTGCTGTGTAACTCCTTAAAGATGTGCAACGTTTCCTGAGCTGAAGTGGCTACTGTACTACTTTGTGCACTACATGTGGACTAATTAATAACGTATTTTCCCTTACAAGTAACACTTCAGAGAACTCTGAAAACTATGGTTTTAAGTGTCTGTTTTTGACTAGAGCAAACACTTCTCTGTGGATGCTGAATGCAGTTGAAACTATCAGTGATATAAAAATAATGCTGAATTAGCCTAGGAGCTTGTTTCACTTTGCAAACTCGTTTTAATTCATCTATAGTGACTGACTTAAATGTCTTGAAATTGGCTTGAGAGTAAGTACACTTTTTTTGTTAATCCATACCGTAATACCTGTCAGTCTCTCTAAGTGACTCTTAAATTCTTCTTAAGTAATTCTGGTCATTCTGGAATTTACTCTGAACTTAAATCTGAAAAAAAAAAGTTATTTTTAAAAATCATTACTGTTCTAATAAGCACAGGGATTGAAAATTCAGACTTTTATTTGGAAAAATGATGAAAAAATCATGTTTACATGTGTATGCATATTATGTATGTGTTGTCACAGTCAGGTGATAATAACGTTAAGGAAAACTGAATGTTACAGGAAGTATTGGAAGTAGTCATGTGACCTTCCTAAAATGAGTTAGTAAACTAAAAATAGGCGTCTTTGTACTGTGTAAAAACCAGTACCGCCGATGACTATAGAAAGAAAAGCCTTGGGTGGGGGCTTGGAAATAGCATTGGGCAAAGAGAGAAGGACGGCGAGTTTGAGAATGCTGCTTGTCACACAGTACTAACCTTCCCGCACCTCGTGGTGCAACTTGGGATTGCATCCTGACAGATGCTTTGTGCAGCTTCAGCCATAATGGTTGGTCTTGATGGTCGTAGAGGTCTCCTCCAACCTTAATGATTCTGTGATAGTGTGGATATGTTGAGGTTTTGAGGAGGAAAACGATGCTTTTGTGGGTAGGCAGGACTCCTGACCTGCACGGGGATGGGCACATGTGCCGTGTCTGGCGTCTCGTGCCTGGTCCTGCTGCAGTGTACTGGAGTGAGGGGGTGTTTGTGGTGAGCATCCCAGCTGGGCTTGCCTTGCTGCCTGAAATAGTGGCAATGTTTGGAAACATTGCAATGACTTGACTCCGCAGCCCCCCTGGCTGTCAGCCTCTGCAGCTGTTTTTGCAGGCTGCTTGATTTTGTGGTTTTAGTTAGCTTTGTAATTAGGGCAAGCTTGATTTAGGAAAGCTTACAATGTTGAGCATAATATTTGGGTGAATGGGCTTATTGGTTGATTCTGTGTGTTGCTAAGAATGTTTTTCTGACTTGCGAAGTGTATCTTAGAGCTGTAATGTATTTTGACATAACGGAAGTCAGAGAGGAGCAAATGGAGGCAAGTATTAATAAAGTGTGTTTTCTTCCTATGTTTTGTAGTAACAGTACTGCTTACACACATTAAAAACTTAAGAAGTGTCTCCTGTGGCTCAAGGGTTTGTGGACCTTGGCTTAGAGATCCATCTTCTGCTGTGGTCTTTGAAAGCTGAGAAGTGACGAATTGACTTATGTATGTCTGTATGTATTGAACCTTAAAGCTGTTTAGCAGAATTGAAACACTTTAAATAAGGTCTGGCATTTTTTACCCATTCTGTTCTTCTGTGTGATTTAATTTTTAAAATATTCCCTGTTTTTAAGGAAGCTGTATCTATGAAATTACATGTGCAACCAGTACCGTATGTAAGGAATTGCCTGGTGGTGTTGCACGTAGAGTTGAATGAAAGGAATCTGACCCTGTTCCGTAGTGCTTGACCAAATGTGCGTGCACATGTGCTTTTGAAAATGTGTTGAAATGTAGCACGTTTGGTTAAATTGTAGGCAGGCACCTCATTATACTGTGCAGAAACGGATACAGTATGGCATTCCTACCTGGAGGCTTCTTTTGCAAACCCAGGTGCAAACAGGGCTTTCTATTAGCTACAACGTACTTCAACTTCTGTTATTCCTTGAGTTACCAGTACTGTACTTCAGAGTTTTATAGAAATGTCTATAACTTGTATATTGTAATAAAAATCCTGCAGCTGTTGCTGCTTATCTGCTCCCCTTCTGAACACTCGTGTTCTCCTTTATGGGGTCTCTCCTGCACAGCGTCTCTCTGGATGAGCGTTCAGCACTGACCCTCCCTTGTCTCCTGTTGCTTTCCAGGCCCTGGTCTCTCTTGTTTCCTTTTTCACAGAAATAACAAGCGTGATCTGTCATCTGGGACAAGGATTGATACAGCCACACAAATGGGAACTCTCTTCCCTTCAGAAAGGCTAGCCTTTTAGGTATTCAGTTTGTCCATGGACTTGGTAATAGAAACACGAATGAAATGCATGTGGCAGAGGAGTCCAGAAGTTTTGCTCTAGATCACCTTTTATCCATCTGTTACCTGTGCCACTGGGGTCTGATTCCTTAAGACTACTGCAAGTTCTCCAAGGTTTCTGCTGTTTTTGCTCATAAGTATCCAGATGCTCCTCTGGTAATTATGTATTTCACTGTAACTGATGTGAGGGGGGAGACGTGCAGGGGAAAGAGGTTGGGATCTCATTTTACAGGTATTTCTCAGTATCTTGGACTTCACTGAGTAACTTGGAACTGTAACTAACAGCTGGTCTCCATTCTGCCGAACGGCAAAGCTTGTTCCTTGCGTTCTTAAGCCCCTACAAACTGATCAGGAAAAGCTAGCTCTTGTTATACCCAGCTGATTTTAATATATTACTATATAGTGAATAATATCAGTGTGCAATAACAAGCTGCTGTCACCAGCCTGACAGTATTTGGTCCTTCTGGAAAACATATTCTATCCATATATAACACTTGCTATGCTACTTCTGTGAACTCTGAAAGACCCAAATTTGGATACATTTCCAAAATGGATGGCTCTTTCTTAAAAAAAAACCCGAAGACTTTATAGAGTCATCTGCAGCCACTCTGTAGTCTTAAATTTTTCTTCATCTCTGCCCTGCATAGATAACAGTACTAAAAAGCAGGAGGTTTTCATGTTTTGTTTTCATCTCTCGGCTTTTTACCCTTTATTGAAAGGTTACAAACTCTTTCTGGAGATTGGGTGCTGGATTGGGGTGAGTTTTGCCACTGCAGCGACACCGGAAAGATGACATCTTTATTTGTGGATGTAGTTGAATCTCCTTACTTAAAGAAATATCCCCCCCCTTCACCACAGGTGGTTTAAGTACTAATGTTATTTTGTTAGGGGTGGTGATCTTCTAGTTTTCCTGTTTCCCAGCAAAACTTTGTGCCACAGACCCCTTTACCTGGCAGAAGCAGTGTCAGTGTTAAACTGAGCTGTGTCTTCTGACTACCAGGCTGATGTCTGTTTGCTTTCTCATCTAAGTACACAGGCTTACTCCTCTGGAGAGGGAACCTTCTTCAAGCCCAGTTTATCTATGTCTGAAAACTTTCTTAGCATTTTCTTAGCCTGTCAACCAAGATTTCAGTTTAGGGGGGGCTGCTGCATTGAATGATTTGCAAGCTTCCAAAAAATAAAAGACATGGAAGGTGCTTACCTCCCAGCCACTTTACAAGTATTCTTTATTAGTCTTTGTTTAGGATGTAGTTCACTGCAGTTTCTAACTTTTTTTTTACTTCATGTGATCTTTTTTTCTGGTGTTGCAGGTGATGTGGTGCTGTTTTGCACCTGAATCTTTTTAGTAGCAAAGGTGTGCCCTGGTTTGCCTGTTCATTTAGGTTAGTGTTTTCCTTGTGTAGCGAGACACTGCATACATTTCCTGTAAGTCAGACATCTCTCTGGCCTTTGGAGTTAATTAAGCTTTTGCCTCAGCTAGTGAGGCTGTAAGCAACCATCTTACAGTTGCGAAATTAGGGAAGTGTTGTCTTTTTGCCTGTTGCTTGGATCTGTGCTGGTGTGTTTGATAACAAGGTGATGTAATATTCAGTCCCCCACTAAGCAGCATTTGAAGTACCAGTTCCAAAGACAAACCATCAGATTCGGTTGTCATTGTGTTATCAGGGATGCTGGGCATGCTGGCAGACCATATCAGTTCTTTCAGATCCTTTAGCTGCTGCCTGCAAAAACTGGTTTGACACTCTTTTGCTCCCTGTGGCTTCGGAGTACCTCATGGTCTTCAATCTGAAATCTCCATTAAGGAGTTTCAGGTTTTCTCTTCTTGGACAGCAAGAGCCCAGTCACTGCTGGATATCCTGGATTAGGACATTGTCTGCTTGCTTCTTTCTCTATTATACTACATTGCAGAGTCCTTTTGGCGCATAAAACAAGGATGTGCACTACTCTCTCTTCTAGCCCATCTGTTTGAGAAGATCTTAATCTTTCTTAAGATCAAGGAAATTCCTTTTTCCATTGCTTGTACAGGGCAGAGCACACCTGTTCTCTGCTTCTTGCACTCAGACTTCTAGGACAAGCTTACGCAGAAGTGACTTAATGCGATTTGCATTGCTGTTTGACTTTATCAGGTGTATGTACCAGTCTTTGATGTAGGGGATCATCCCACCTGTTGCAGGTTCTGGGACAGAGCATGGGGTACACAGAAGTGACAGACACCTGAATGCTGGTGAGAAATGTGAAGGGAGTGTTTGATCAGCCAGTGACATCTGCTGGGGCAAGAGCTTTGCATGTGTGCAGTGAGCAGCCACACACAGACTGTGTCCTCTGGCCATGCTGGTAGGCAGTCTGCTTTTCGTGTCTTTCTACACCACTACCCACTCTCAGCCCACAAAGGGTGCTACATGTTTTTGTAGGTTATTGCTTAACTACTTTAAATGTCACCACTCTTTGGTAATTTTCTAAAGGCTCGAAGAGGGTCTTACATGATCAGTGGTGTGAGGACTTTTATTTATTTATTTATTTTTTCTCTTGATAGTATTAGATCTTCAGATGTTTTCTCTTATCTTGTCCTCTTAGTCTCTGCAGTGATTTCAAAAAAGCTCTGGAAATAGATTGGTAACAATCCTAATGAAGAGTGTTTAGTATAAAGGGCCAGTGCCAATTGAGCAAATTTGTGAGGATGGTGTTTGGGTCCCTCAAAAAAGCCTCCTTTCATGAGGCATCTGAATGGCTGTGAAGACAGCTGCAGTTCTCATGAACCAGTTAAAAATGGCATGTGTGCAGAAGTGTGCGACTTGGGCTTTGCCTGCCCAGTCCACTTGCACGTATTAGATGTGCCTCTAACGCTGTCTTTAATTCGGTGTTCTGTAAGAACTCGAACATGTATGCTAAATATTAGAACAGCTGTGTTCAAAAATAGCCTGTTTCTACCCCCCATTCCCTCCCCCCCAATGTTGAACTTGATTTTCTTCTGACGTGATCACAAGACTGCTGCTGCGGTAGGGGCTTAATGCTATTTACGTCGTCATTTGACATAGCAACATCTCTCAGGGGATTTTTAAACAATGCAGCTGTTCAGGAGGTTGAGGGTGGGG
This sequence comes from Mesitornis unicolor, assembly GCF_000695765.1. Classification (NCBI taxonomy): domain Eukaryota; kingdom Metazoa; phylum Chordata; class Aves; order Mesitornithiformes; family Mesitornithidae; genus Mesitornis; species Mesitornis unicolor. The sequence goes on from NW_010159794.1 coordinate 11,521, forward strand.
AGAGGGAAAAGGAGGAGAAATAATTTCATCTGCTATTAGGGCTATTGCAGGGGGGAGGGGAGGCAGGCAGCAAAGCAGCGAGTTCAGTAGATTCATGATTCTGCATGAATGGACGGCAGGATCATGGGAGTCGTGGCTTTCCCTTGAATGGGAAGGAGCATCATGGGAATCTGGCTGCTTCTAATCTTTTATTGTGAATGGTTCTTTTCAACATGGCACTGCTTTTATGAATGACTCTGGGGGAAAAGTGCTGCAGGACCCTTCTCAAGCTGTACAGAGGTTCCTTAAGGAGTGCTGGGGTGGGTGTCAGGTGCAGCAAAACACAGATGCTGCAATGTTAAGCTGCTGTTCTGCGCTTTTGAAGTCTGAAAGGACGTTGTACTGATTTTAATTCAGTGTAATTAATTTAGCTTGATGGAAGCAGAATTGCTTTTATATGAAGTGTTTTTAATACTTCCTTTCTCTTTCTATTTCCAAATGTAGTTGGCTACATGTATTTTTCCTGTTCTGTTAAGGATGGTGGTGACAGCATATCAGAACAGTTTTGGAATGATTAAACTTGAAGTTCTGCTGTTCTTGTTCACCCACATGTTCCCTCTTTGATTTATGTTCAAAATACTAGATATTAAAAAAATTTTATGGCACCAGAAGTGAGAGAATGGAAGTAGAGGGCAATAAAGAATTGTTTTGCCTGGTCTGAAGCAACTCATTTAGCTAAAGTTGGAAAAAAGTGTCCTTGTCAAGTTCTACTCGAACACTGTTGTGTGTGTGTGTGTTTTCAGATTTCTGCCTTTCAAATTATTCCATGCAAACTTGTATAATTTGTGTCCTTGCCATCTTCTTCATCCCTTACAAACAAAATGTGGTGTATCATTTGAGAATTTGTTCTCACCAGAAGTAGCTTAATGCCACAAACTTCCTGTGCAGGTTATGTTAAAATTCAAGGATTCCAATTGCAGGGGTGAAAATGTTAATGGATAGTATTAGCTACTTGAAATAATGTTTTGTAAAATCGTAGTAACAGCTATATTCTTAATATCTGAACAATTGAACAATTTCAAACTTAAAATTTTAAAAACTTTTCTTTTCTAGAGGAGAAGTTCAAAGTGGAGACAAAAGTCATTGTGGCAGACTTTGGAGAGAGAGAAGATATTTACAATAAAATCAAAGTGGGATTGGAAGGCCTGGAGATCGGTGTTTTAGGTTTGTATCTGATCTTTCATAGTGGTATTTTGTCTTGACATGCCTACTAACTTTTTTCCCATATTGAAGTTCACTGAAACCAGTTCACAAAAGCTAATATTTTCCTGACCAAGACTGCATCTCTATGTTTTTGGTCTTTTTTTAGCTTCCTGTTGGTACACTACATGAGATGGTGCTTGCATGTGTGCCTGTGCTCGAGGAATTGTGATGTTTATTGAAAGTTTTGATGTGTTATTCTGTGTTTGCTAAAGGCTCTTTAGCTTGTGACTCCATGCACAGTGACTTGATCTAATGCCGTCTCAGAGCTGAAGCAAGCTTCAGATACTCAGATTCAGCTTAGCAGTGGAGCCCTGTGGGAGAAGAGTTAACTTTTAATTATAGAGCTGTATGAAATTTAATCATTACAATGTAGCATCAAGTAACTGGCTCCAGCTTCAGAAGTTTTAAGCCTGTTCTGATCATGTTGGTAAGCTGTGGCTCTTTTGCTGGTGGCAGCACAATGTGCCAGGGTATGGCTTGTGATGTTTCCAGGTGGATATTGCAGGTGGTGTGGTAGTCCTTGAAAAAACAAGGTGATCTACCCAGTTACTTTGTTGAATGTAGAACTGAGGCGATTTCAAGAAGGTGTTTATCACAAGTTAAGAAGAATTTAAACGTAACAGCAGTTTACTTGAATCTTTTCTGAGCAGTGGTGTAAAGGCAGTTTCTTACCAGTTTTCTGGTTCTTTCCTTAGAAGTAGATATACCTGCGTATGTCCTGTATTTCTACAGTTATTCAATATGGATGGTTACACATAAGGCATGAAATTTTTATAAAGTCTTGTGGGTCAGACATCTGCTGGCATATGTTATCTGATAAAGTACTTTTCACTACAAAACTCATTTTACTAGCCTGGAGTGCAGTGATTTGAGCTAGAACTGGGTTGTTTGTTTTTTTTAAAGCGTATTTAAAAATAAATGTTATGCATGTGATGATGTACTATATGAGCTTTGCTAATAGGTGAATCTTCTTGTATGACACCTGCAAATGGTGCCCAAGAAAATAGTGTACATAAAAGCTCAATTGAAAAATAACACTAAAGGATAAGGCCCGGCATGTTCCACAGTCGTCCTGATGGGTCTGAGCACATGCAACTCGTGACATCCAGTATTTAATTGCTACAAAAACTAATCCATTACTGGCAGTTGCGGTTACTCCAATGTGTTTTGTGTAAAGAGCAGTTGTGACAGAGCTGTGGATGCCTTGTTTCTGAAGGAAGTAAGTTCTAAATAAACTTTGAGGATTAGAATTAACATCTGTTCTAATCCGTCAAAATCAGCTCGGGGAATGTAAGGCTTGCAAGCTGCCCATCACGTAGCAATTGCTGCAGAATAGTGTATCCCTTAAATGTCTCAAACCACCAGCAAACCTCTTACTGTGTGAGGTATATACTCACACTCAAAAGATTTTTATTATTTCTTAGGCTGTGATAAAGTTATGGCAAAGCATGAAATCATGAAAATCTGACTCTTTATAGTCTTGCTCAAAGCGGGCACTAAAGCAGTGAATGTGTTTCACATCTTGTGTAAGCTTATTACAGGAAAACAAGCACGTTCCTCAAACAGCCTGGTTCTTGCTTTTATTTGCGTGAGCACTTTGACTAAAAACATGGTAAAAATAGCAACTAAATGCTCTAGAGTTGTGTATTCTCTAGCTGAGTTTCTCCGGCTTTTTTCTTGCAGCCACTGCCAGCGCAGGTTTACAGAAATCTCTCTTCTAACTAATCACTAGCAGTTTTAGAAGAGCTCATGCTTGAGCTCATCAGGTTACATGATATATACTTTTTTTTCTTTTCCCCAGATGTAGCTGTATTAATAGAAATCACTGCCAGTGTAATTTTTCAATGCGAATGATGGCTACTCCAGAAAGACCATATCTTATTTTTTTAATGGCAATTAATTTCATCCTTTAGTGCCTTATATTTTAAATTATCTAGCATTTGTTGCAATCAGGAATACAGCTTTTGCTGATCTCCATTTTTTGATATTTGTGTGAGAAAAAACATGGGTTTGAATGAGAACAGCCATAAGGGATGAATTATCAGGTTGCAATGTATTTTTTTCTTTCAGGTCTGATCTGAATCTCTAGGTATGAGAAGTGTTGATAGCACAGCATATTTGCTAGTGATCGACGCTGATTATTTTTTAGCCTTGTACTTAGAGACGCAGGAGTCTCCATGTATACTGCTCAAGATTGAGCTTCTGATTGCGTAGTTGCACAGTGTAACTGAAGTACTTACAGATTGAAATCCTTGTAAACTTCTTATTTGGAAGCTTCTTCTCACCCACATATGAAGGCTAAAAGAGTTTGCTTAATGTTTTGCTGTGTGTTCAAAACAGCATCTGTCAGTGACTTCGAACATGTGCTAGCTACAGCAATATGTTAAACAAGCAGAGGTGGGAAATCTTTCTTTTGCTGTTCTTAAATCACTGTGATTCTTGAAAGGAGTTTGAGCTGGACAGTATCTTACCCTGTTGTTAGCCACGTTTCTCTAGGTTAAATATGCCTATACAAGCTGGAAACTAATTTTTTTTTAATGTTCTGTTCCAAATTGCAGCAAAGTATGATCTGGTAGAAAATGATTGCTGGATGTGGAAGGGGTACGTGTTTGGGACCCAGTCTGCAGTAAGGGGTGTGAATTTTATGTGACTGACTCTGTAGCATGAATCATATAAATATTTTAAATTTGTGGAGAATAGCCAAGGTTAGTTCCAAAACCCTGCAACAGTTCATAGCCAGAATCTTTTCCAGAGAAATGGACTGAAAAATAGTTTATTTGGGGGTAAAAAGAAGAAAAAAAAGGTCTCACTCTTGCAACAGCAAGATTGGACCTTCTTCCTTTTAAAATTTTTTCTCTTTCTAAATATAGTAAATGTCTACTGGGAATTTGCCAACTCTCTTGTCTTCTCAATTCCTATATTTTTAAAGGTTATCTAAAAGTTAAAAATCTGAAGCACACACCATGACTAATGATCAGGGCTAGAAGAGCTGCCATTCAAGAGAATCTCTGAGTGAAGTTTATGTACTTGGCCAGAATCTTTCCTGTGTGTTTTCTGCACTTCCTGCATCCCTTTTGGTACTTAAATATCATTCTGGTTGAATGTTAAAATGATAGCTTTTGGCACAGATGTAGAGGCTATTTTATTTTATTTTTAAAAAGGTGTTGGTACCTTTTGATGGCCTGTCTTACCCCCGTGGAGGCTCCTGCCCTGGAGGTGCACATGTAGCACTTTAGAATTTTCTGGGGTGTAAGACACTAGATAAATGTAAAATGTTACCACAGCAACCAAATGTCACACGATTCGCTTGCGTAAGATGAACAACAGATACTTAGGAAACGGAGATCCCATTTGCTTGCCTTTTTTTTTTTTCCCCCATTTGTCTCCGTATCAATATGCTATGAGAAGGCAGTCTCATAAGTCCAAGGCAGCCAGGCTGCAGAGCAGCAGTGTTTTCTGACAGTGTCGGAAGTTTTCTCTTACTTGTGTTGGAATCAGAGGGTAGATGTTGGTTTCATGTCTGAGAATAAAACCTTGCTGGTCTACAGAGTAGGAAAAAAAATAGGTTTAAGCAATTAATATGTTCTCTTGGTTAATTTTAAACGCTGCTACAGGGGAAAGATTTTGCGGATGTGGGGGTGACGGGGAGAATAGTTGGTTGCGGTGGATCTCTATGTAAGGAGTCCCTGACAACGCAGCGAGTGCAAAGCAGAAACCCCTTCTGAAGGCAGATCCTCTCCGGGGAGAGCGCAGGCTGCTCGCTGCGGGGAGCTCGCTGCCAGCCATGGCCGCCGCCTGGGCTCCTGCTGCCACCTACCGCCCGCTCCCCTCGGCGGGAAACCGGGGCCGGGCCGCTCCCTTCGGCGGGAAGCCGAGGCTGAGGAGGCTCGTGGGGCGTGTCCCGGAGCAACCGCTGGCCTCCAGGGCTCGGGGCAGGCGGGGG
>NW_010159794.1:16760-32996 GCF_000695765.1 Mesitornis unicolor
ATTTCCCTTCATTAAAAAAAAAAAAAAAAAGAAAAAGAAAAAGAAAAAATATGTTAAATCAGTTTCACTTAATGTTCTGCCAGATATTGAGAGCTTTCTTCCCCAGTGCTGTGCAGAGCAGTGGAATATGGGTGCGATGTACTAGCTTTTAAACAACTGGAGAATTCGTGTTTACACATTTAAAAGGGCTTGCGTATTCACTCTCACATTGCGCTCGTGTGTGTCTTTGTGCACGAGTGTATTTACAGTCAAGGAAACTTGTCTGGAGGAGTTAGAATGATTTAGATGCAACGTTTTCAAAGTATTGCTTGAAAATTGTTATTAATCAGAGCATGAGAAATCAGATGTCATCCAAGCAATCTAATGAATGCTTCATACTTCTGTTTCAGTCAACAACGTGGGAATTTCATATATTTATCCTGAATATTTTCTTGATGTTCCAGACCTGGATAATGTAAGTGCTTTTGTGGTACCTTCTGGTGTTCTTGTTTTTTAGCGCTGAATGCTTAATGGATATGACAAAAGGTTTGATTTGGTTAAGGTACTCACATAACAAGGTTTTCTGATTAGAATTAACGGCTCAAAGAGCTAAGAGATGTACAGAAGCAACATAACACAATTAAGATTACGGCAGGCCCCGTTTCTTGGGGGGGTTTTTTTATTAACTGCTTCATTTCTATTTTAAACAGGTGCTCTGGGGTCAATATCCAAATTCCTCTCCTTCTCGTGGTCTCATCTGGTGGCTGTTTTTGAGCTGCTTTAACTTGTGGGGTGGTTCTTAAGTGATTGAAGGGAAGCAAGCAACTCCATGGATGGAAGCTGCATATTCTGTAACACTGTTATGACAGTTTTAGACATCTTGTACTGTAGGCACAGTCTTGGTTTCATTAAGTACTTGGAAAACTCTGACTATGATCACTTTGACCGATACATGATTTTGAAGCTTCAAATAAGCCTCATAATATTTAGCAAAACACCCAGTTTTTTTAACCTGATTAATAGAATTTAGGTCACTAGAACACTGTTAGAAGATAGTGAAGAGCAAAGTACAGACATTAATTTATGAACATGTCTAAAATATAAGAATTTATTAAAGTTAATAAATATTGCAGATAGCGTTAGGAAATAGTGTCAATAGGATACATCTATGTTTTCCTTTATTGGTATGAGTCCCTTATCAGAGAAAACGTGATGAAGAGTAATTCACAGACTTTGAATTGTCACTGCTCTTGGCACTTAAGCAGGAAGGCAAGGAGTAAAGGTGGAAGTATAAGTGTAAGGCTTAATTTATCCTGGCACAACACAAAGGGTATATAAATATTGATCAAATAACCTAAAACAGAACAAAACCCCAGTCTTTGTTTTCTTGCAGACAATTGACAAGATGATCAATGTTAACATCATGTCTGTTTGTAAGGTAAGTGCCCTGTTACCAACACTTGTTCCTGATGTCTTAATTCAAAACCAGTAAACAATTAACATTCAGTTATCTGAAGCAATTACTTTCACCTGTTGGACCGTGATTTCATTTTTCATATTAGAGTAACCCAGAGGCTATGATTGTCATAATCAGACTGTTCTGATTGTTGTGTGCAATATGATTTGTTGCAAAGAAATCTTTGAGCTATTTAGAAGAGCAAGGTATGTACACGAAACAACACTTAAGCTTGTTGTTCTAGTCCTTCTTGTAAATCATTCTTCTCCCCCTGTATCTGTGTTGCTGGGAGTGGACAGCCCTTACCTCTGTATAACCAAGGTTTTGTGTACGCTGTAGTGAGAAGGCACTTAAAAGCTTTCTGTGAAATATGTGAGCAAGAAGGAAAACCAAGCTCACAGAAGCATGCATTAACTTTTGAAGTAAAGTTACCTTCCCTTTTTGCTATATAAACTGAAGTTTTTATTGGAAAGAAATCAACCTGACTTAAGGCTAAGACATATGGCTGTTCCCTTGGTTATTAACATGAGGTTTATTCAAAAATCAGATTTTCGTCCTAGTATTTCAAAGCTTAAAAGGGGCAGGGGGGAATAGCAGCTGCCTAGATGACATTACAACATAGGCAGACAGTGATAATGCAACCCTTGTGTGACTGAATGGGATTGTTAATGTCAGCTTGCTGCTGCTGTTAACTCATGTTTGTGTGTGTTTTATTTGACATCTTAGAACTACTTGTGGCAAAGTTAGAAATAGTGCAACAGTGAGTCTTCAGAAACTTTTCACCTTGAAAATGACTGCTAGCCTGACGAACACCGATTTTTAGTTAATCGAGGAGCATAGCCCATGATGTGGTGTTGCACTTCTGGCAAGGTTTTCATCAGAGGAGTCAGTTATTCATGGGCACCTTTGAAAGTTTCTCTTGTGCAAGTCACATAGCAGACTTTTTTTTTAATGTTAGCACGACTATGACAGGTGTAAATGTGAAGAAGTGTTGTCATGCATAGACCTCTTAGCTAGAGAGAAGTGTGATCAGCAGAATGCCTGTGCTGAGATGTGACATCTGTGCTGTGCCAGCAGAGGGAGTGCACTATTCAGTGTTTAAAGGATGGGGGGTGTCAGGCTTCCTGGAAGTGTTTTGCTAGAACCAAAAAGTTACAGCTGAGCTACTTCAGTAGGTATTTCTGAAGATGGTAGGCTAGAATAATCTTTGAGGTCAACTTTACCGGGTATGTACCTAAAATGTCAGAGATGCAGCCGGATTATATTTGTTTCCAGAATAAATGTAGTGGAATAAAGTTGTGGTTTGAGTCTTCATGTTTATCGTCAGTGGTGTTCAACAACTTAATGAAATTGTAATATAGTTTCTTGTAAAATTTGTTATGTCAACTTCTTCACATTTTAACAGGGTTGTCTTTACATGCTTAAAAACTTACTGGATGTCTGCTCGCTGTGTGTTAGTAATGTTTTTCTTTTTGTTTGAAAACTTTTTTCTTGACTGTGAACAGCTCCTGCTGCTGGGTATAATCAGAATTTGAGCATAAGCTTCCAGGCTTGAAAATGTTTCCTCCTGCATGAGCCTGTTGTGTAATTAAACAGTAGGCATGCCAGATGCTTACTGTTTTGGGGAGAGGAGCACATTAGAGATATATACCATCTGTAAGTCATTTTTTCAGGAGAACCCATAGAACTAGAGAATCATGGTAGGAAAAAATAATTCTAGGAAAAGCCTGTATGTCCTATCACTTAAATTTTTTTGGGACGTAATCCTGTAAATGTTTAGTTCAGTGTTTTAGGTTGGTACCATCTGGTATCCAGGAGTACAAATGCTTTTAAAAAATAATAATTCTTTCTTGTTGGGATGGAAGAAAGCACTGAGTTCTTAAGCAAGGAGATGAAGCTCTGTTGAAAAGGTGAAGGTACAGGAGAGGCAAGGCAGGTTGTGCTGGTACCTGTTCAGGCTCTGCTCACACTATGTGCAGATGTCTATCAGAGGTGTTGCATAATTTTTTTTACTGTTATATTCTGGAGCATTTCCATCCACTTCCTTTGGGATAAAACTTCATCAGTGCCTAAAAGGTAATGGTATTCCCCTGTCTTCAGTAACCTGCAGCATGGGCCATCAGCAACACCTCTGCTGGACACCACAGCTCTTCTGGCACACATGTCAAATAACTCCACTTCTGGCTGAAACACTCCTTAGGCTTGAAGTGGGAAAGTCAAGATATTCAGCACAGTTTGATTCTGCAGAAACAGTAAGGTTTGTTTGTTGACACAAGTGCAAGCATTTTGGAAGGCTAATGCTCATGCCTTAACCTCTGACCCATCCTTTTCGTTGTTGGGCAGCTCATTGGATTTTGGAGGGAATATGCAGTGTGTAGGAAGGAGTACACTGAGAGATGAGACCCCATCTTCACCTCACAGGATAAATTATCAGCCTAGTTGGCCCTGCTGTTTAATACATTTTTCAGCCGTAAAGGACCTAATGCTATGAAGTTTTCCCTAATGTTTGAGAACTTGTTTCCCATCAGAGCTTTTAAACATGACTTACCCAAGTCCTATTCCATGCTGCCTGCCCCCATCATGTCCTTGGAGCACTGTTGGGTTAGGTCAGCCTTGTACCCCACACTGGTGCAATTTTGGGGTTCAGTCAGTCTTGCATGAAGTACAGTGATTACTGCAACCTGCCTGCGAAGCACCCTGTACACCACTGAAGACAAGCTAGGTACAACTACATAAACCATGTTGGAAATCTCACATCTTGTAATACGCTGGTTAAAAACCTTGACCAAACACGCCCTGCCCCACCAACCACAGTGGGTTCTTTTTAAGCTCTCTGGGAAATGTCACACTTGTATGGTGATGTGCGGAGCAGGAGTTACTCCATTCAAAACATACAAAACAAGAAGCGCCTTGGATCTTGATGCCATAAATAGAATGAAGCATTTTTTTTTCTGGTATTTTTTCAGGAAAGCTTGAGACTTAATATAGCGTTATACAAGGATTGAGCTGACATAATTGAGGAAGTATACAGGATAGTGTGCACCGTTTCATGGTTCCTGTCACAATCTTATCTCATGTTTCTGGGGAGATATAAAACCCAGGACTTTTCTTTAATGATTGTTGTTGGCAGTTCAGGTAACATGGGTTTGTATTATCACTTTTTGATATCTCATTGCATTTTGAGACACAAGCTAAACATATTTCTGATTGAATAAAATATCAGGTCAAAAGTCCTGGTTTTTTTCACTAACCAGCAAGTGCTGAAGAGGCAAAATTATAGTTGCTCTGTATAGTTTTTGTGTATAACTCCTCTGAATCAACTGCATCTTCTTCTGTCAATTCACCTTGATTTCACCTGGAAAAACTATTACAACTTGATTTTGCTGTTGTTCTAACATCCTGAAAGCCAAGGATGCTATAGACTTGTTGTCCAGTGGAAGAAATGGGTCAGTAATGAGCATAGAAAATCGTTTCACATACTTCAGGGAGCCCTTCTTTCTCCTTTGAAAGCTGCAAGAGATACTCAGTACATGAGGAGCAGCAAGTAAGTTATTTCTGTTTGTGGCATTGCAATATGCTAATTGCATTGGGAGTGAGGCATAAACTTGTGTTCCCTTGAAAAATGAGTAGGACTAGATAGTTGAGGGAGTGCTGGCTTAGCGGTTGATTAAGCAAGGAGCTGAATTGGTTTACAAGCTATTATGTTGTGGGGGAATGTAAATTTTAGGCTTGCAGGCCAGGCTTCATTTTGAAATTGGTATTAATAGAGGAAGGAGAGTGAATTACATATATGTACGTCTTGGTATCTGTGCTAATCTTTGCCGTGATCACCTTACTTATGTTTTATACCAAGTGTCAAATACAAAGGGATAATAGGCCTACAAGATTGAGGATCTTTATCATCACCATATTTGACAAGTTTATAATTTGCTTAAGACTTCAAAAATACATAAATACTGTGTTGAACTGAGAGCTCTAGTTTCAGCTGTCCTCCTAATGGAAGAGGAGGGAGAAGTGAATTATGACAGGTTATGAATCCCAGACAGAACAGAGGAACAACTCTAACTACAGAGTCTGAAACTGTGAGTTTAGGAAAAAAAATTAAAATCCAACAACAAAACCCACAACTGATACAAAACTGAATGGGGGCCAAGGAGCTAGTGCATTTGAGAAAAAGGGGAAATATTATTTTGCAGATCTGTGCGTAGGAAGAAGAAAAGCCTGGGGAGCAATAATCCTGGAAAATAGTAGGAAATGACCTCTCTTTCTCTCCCACGAGTGTTCAGATGGGCTACTGCAGCCTGTCTGTAGAATTACCTTACCAGAAATCAGGTGATTGTTGGTTGTGCCTTGCTTGAACCCTACGTGAATTTTTGTATTTGCTGTGTATTGGAAAAGATCACAGTAAATGGAACATAATTGAGGGACGGGGCAATACTGACTTGTGGAAAGACATTGCTCTGTGTGTGTATTCCAGCCTACTCAAAAGGTTTCTTTACATTTATATTCAAAGTCATAATCAAAGCAGGTATGTCGATTTAGCCAAGTGCATAATACACACTGATAACAAAGGTACGGTTGCCAGTGCCTGGAAGAGGAGCAAGTGTTCTGTGAAGGTGGCCTTGAATATCATTCAGGTGGTCCGGAGGGAGAAATTAAATGCTGCAGTTTCCCACCTTGCTGACTTTGAACCTGAGAGCGTGATACGTGGGAATCTGGAACAAGGGAAATGCAGCTGTGAGAAATACTTTTCAGCAATAGTCAGGGATGCACTTGGGATTTTTCTTCAAAGTACAAGTAACTTGAGGAGATTTAGGAAATCCTGGAGTTCTGTGGCTTTTTGTAGATTTGGGGTTGAGACAAATATGTATTTTCACTTCTTGAAAAGAGTATTATTTGAGTAGTCTTTTTCCTAAGTAAAAGGAGGGCAGGGGAAAAGATGCTGATTTTGAGAGTTTCCCATGTCAACTGAACTCCGAAAGTTTGTGGCACTGAATAGGGAAAAACTTTTTGTCCAAAAAATATTGTTCAAAGGAAAGTCACTGACGAAGAACAGGGCTTGCAGCATGTTAAGTTTTAGGTCTCCTTTGTATGTCCTGTGCCCCTTTCTGGGTACTGACCTTGCCACATGGGTTATTGCATGATTTTTCTGTTGAATAGGCTTCAGGTTTACTTGTTAGTTTTTGCAAATATACATATTTCTTGCTCAGCTTGGGATATGAGGTGCATTAAGATGTTATTGTTTCAAAACGGATAATATTATAAAAAACTTAGTAATAGATGCTGAGAATATATTTCATGGTCAATGTGACAATGTGCACAAGTACTGTTCCTTAGTTCTTCCAGTGCAGTGTCTGCAGAGGAGAGCTGCATAGGCATGGTGCCAGTTAACTACTTGGTACACAGCTTGTGTCCGTGTCAACTTGTGTGAATCCTCTGCCCAGGCACTGTGCATTATCTGATGGTAGTAACGGTGGATTTTACATGCACGGGTGCACCACAGGGAATTGTCGAGCTTTAAGAGTTACGTTGCTTTGAGTTGTTGTTGTAGTTTCACCCCAGATTCGTGAATGGAGTCTGAAGGAAGCTTCTTAGCTGCGTAACAAAGTAGAAATGTTCTCCAAGTTCTCTAGCTTCGTCCTTTGTTGTACTTGCATGGGCTTAATTACAGATCATTTTACCTTGTGGAAGTGGAAAGAGAGAGTTGCAGCCATAACATCTTACCACAGAATGATTTCTCACTGAATATACAACTGTGGTATTTGGTTTCTGGCTTTGTATAGCCATAATGTGGCCCATAACTTGTGAAGCATGACTTTTAGTAGTTACCTCAGCTTTTCCTGCTGTATTTTCGCAGTCTGAGTGAATATCACTTGATGAAAGGTATTCAAAACTTCACAATTTATTCTTTTCCGAAGCTTTACTTTTGAGCTATTGTTTGGATCCAAGTGAGAAAAGACTGCAACTCGGTGGTCGCTAAGAATGGGAGATTTTTTTTTTGAGGAAAAAACACTAGAAGTGCATGATTGTAACTTCTACCTCTTAGTCCTCTAATAGGAGCTTTTAAGTGTAGCACCTGTTTTAGAACGTAAATGTAGCCATATGACGGTGCATTTTTGTATCTGCAGGTAGGAGTCTCTGCTTCTTTAGACTAAAAGTGGTGTTCCTTTTTCCAAAATTCAGAAATAGAAGACAGGTCTGGTGAGGAGGAGTGGACGATACAGCCAATGCTTGCCAGGCTTGTTGCAAATAAATGGACATCAAGAAATGCGAGCTGGCTGTAAAGCACTGATTAAGTGGTGGTCTGTAATGGATCTCTACCTTAAGCTGCCCACGTGCTGTGAGCATCCTAGAACTTAGGACCTGGAGGGCTAAGTGTGAAAGAAGTTGAATTAAAAGTATTGCAGGGCTTCAAACCAAAGGAACTGTACACCAAGCTCTATGTAAGCATAATGTATATATGTGAAGTCATTGAAAAACAAAACAAAAAACCCTCCTCCACAATTACTGCTTCATGGCTGTGTGCTAAACATAACTTTTTGCCAGACTATAGAACAGTTTAACAACTTCCAGTGCTGAGGAGTCTGTCCTGAGCAGATTTCTCAGAGGCACACACATGCACACTCTGCTCTAATGCAAACTGTAAGAAAGAATAAAGTTTCCTTTGGTTGAGCTGGCAGTTTTCACATAGCCTGGTGTCTGTCCACTCACCTGAAATTATCTGAGCCTTCAGAGTCTTGGGAGCATTTGCAACTTCAACTGCAGCACTGGTATTTCTGTGGAAAGTAGTATCTGTGCAGAAAAATGGTTAAACACACCCCATTAGAGAACTGGCTGTCTCTAAAGAAGACCTAGCTAGAGTTTGGATCCTTTATCTGGGAGGTGTTTATTAAATTCTAATGTTTGTTGTTGAATTGCCTATTTCATAATGCCATGTCTGAAATTACAGCTATTTAAGACAAGAGTTAACCAGTTTGGCTGTCTTCAGTAAAGATGATGCCAGCACGTATGGACACTGTGGCAGAACTACATTTCTGCTATAGATTGTTTTATTTTATTTAATGCTGGGAATATTTGACATATGTGTACAATGTATAAACTTGCCAGACCTGAATATGGCTGCAGAATGCCCTGCCAGCACTCTTCCAATGGTGCTCTTGCACTGCTGGAGCAGTCTGAGCGTGGACTTGGCTGGGTGCGATGGGACTGACTCAGAGCGCTGCCTTCTGTTATTTTATTCTTTTAAACATTGGTATTTTTTCTGTACATTCAAATACTGAATATTCATATATCTCCTTTCATGTATCACACGATGTGAAAATAGAGATGGGGAAAAAGGTTTTTGCCGTATTTCACAGATTTTTTAAAAAATTCCCTCAAAATATTTTTAATGTAGACAAATAGAGGTAATGTTGAGTATAAAATCCAGCTTTGCCATCACTGTTTTTCTGTGGAAGGGGGGGAAATTGATTGCCTGTCCAGCTGAACTTAAGAAACAGACTAACACAGCTGGTGGTAAGAGAATTCTTTATTTCTACCTGAATTGTGTACCTGTTGTTGTATCTCAGCTGTCAATGGCTTCATGGTTTTTTTAGTTTATGTAAGTCAAGCAATTATTGTAGCATGTATTTCTTCTGTGGTATCAATACTAACCAGCAGGTTCCTGATACACTGTTAGAGCTGCTTGGTGGGTTGCAATTTGGATTTAGACCATGAATACAGGGTGTGCATTTATGACAAAGTTTCAAACGTGGGGTCCCCTCTGTATTCCCGTGGGAGATCCTATACTGGTTTTTCAGACCACTCAAAGGTTGCCTAAGGGAAGGCAATTTCAGTCCACATCCCTGTGTCAGTCTAGGGAGATGATATGCAACATTACACTGCCATGAGAAACAGTGTGCTGCTTTTTGCCAACACATCTGTGGGAGAGGTTATAAAGCTTCTACCAGATAAAAGATCTGCCAGTCTTGAACTAGTCTTAAAATCAGCCCAAATCATTCTTTATCCGTTAACATTAAAATAAAGAGTGTATGAAGAAGCTCATGTATACTTAGAGTTAAGGTTAGAGGTCATTTTGGAGCTGCATCAGATCTGTTTAACTTGGTGATGTTTACAAACTCCAAATACTTAGTTTGACTTCTGGGGCAGTGCTGAGAGTTAAATATGTCAACAGCCGACTTCATGAAAGTAAGATCTGTTCAGCTCCTGCCTGTGCAGTCCCTTATCAAAGCTGTCACGCAGCCTGGCTGATGGCAGAATCTATTCTAAGTGAAAAATGCCAATAAAATACAAAACACAGCCTCTTGCTACCATCTTTTGTGTGTCAGCTGTAATCAACTGATATTTTGTGTTCTTTTGTTATTTTTCTCCTTTATTTCTGAAAGGATATGTTTTATAACTTAAAAATAAAAACCAGGAAAACCAAACCCAGATTCAGTCAGATGTAAGGACTACTGCAGTGATGGTAGTAATCTGAATAGCTTGCTGCAATAAGATTTGTTTCTTTGTAATAAAAGTGCTTACAGGTGTTTTGTGCTCCCGTGTACGCAGATTTCTTTTTGTGTGTGTGTTTTTCCTACCATACTACTCAAATGTTTTATGTTTTAATCTATCAAGGTAATTTGGTATCAGTGGGAGTACCGTTACATTTTGGTGCTGTTTCTATTTTATTGCCCCCTCCTCACTGTGTTCTCAAGAACTTTGTGGGAACTCCTTTTAAAGATGTGGAAAGTGGTAACAACTTATATTTCTTGTCTGATCTGTCTTTGGTGTCAGTGATACGACATTTATTAGCTGAGTTTGCTGGGGACAGAGTAGTATTGGCACGGGCTGAAATTTGATGACATTATTTCCTAAAGGCAGAAATTTTGGGTTTAAATTGTATTTTGGGATGATAGTAGTAAGAAAATAAGCAATTTCACATTAATAAAAAAATTGTCAAGGCTTGGATCAGTGCTTGATTTGTTTCCCTTGTCAGAGCTGCTCTGTGTGCAATTGCGAAGCTTGTTTTAGGATTCCTGCTCTAGAGAATCATTCAACGAGGCTGTAAATAGACTGCTAAGTCATGATGAGAGCAGGCACTTCCAGAGCAGTGGGGAGGTTTGCCAGGCCACTTTCCCTGTGGGGGTGTGGGTTCTGCAGTCTGAAAACATCTGTGTTAGTCAGCAAAAAATGTTTTGGGGTCTTAAATGGATGTGGCACTTCAGGGCATGGTTTAGTGGGCACGGAGGTGTTGGGTTGACAGTTGGACTTTATGATCTTAGAGGTCTCTTCCAGCCTTAATGATTCTGTGATTAAAGGTTTTCTGTAGGTAACATAATGTAAGAAACTTACCTTCACTAGTTCTGTGCAGTGGTCTTGCTGCTCTGCAATTTATTTTTAACTTAAAATCAGCAGTTCATTAAGACTAGCTAAAGTGCATTGGATATTGTCTTGAGTCTTGGCATAGGTGGTAAATTTAGTCAATCTTCAGGAATACAGATGGTTGTTGTGGGGAGAGAAAGATCATTCATGTACTGTAGTACTCTGGTGGTTTAATGTTCTTCAGAGGTCACAGATGCTGCAGAGTGGCGAAGACGGTTTTTTATTTACTCCTGTTTTACTAATGCTACTAGCTGGATGGGTTCACCAGATTCAGTGCACACACACTACTTGACAGAGCCAAGTTATCCAGGTAGAATAAAAATAAACTGCCTACGCAAAGTATGGTCTCTGCTTCCCTGAGCCGTGGTTGGGGTGGAGGGGGCGGCAGCTGCTCTGGGAGGAAGGGAGGCTTCCCTCAGTCTCTGGCTGTCTGGTGTCTGCATTCTCAGCCATCACGAATGTTTTCTTTTTGCAGATGACACGATTGGTGCTGCCCGGCATGCTGGAAAGGTGAGTCACACTAACACTATCCAGACAAAGTCATCATTATTTATAGTGGAGAATCCTTTCTTGAAAAATTCATTACTGTGACTAATCAGCCTAGTCTCCATGTTTTAATGGCAGAGTAATGCTGGGTGAGTCACGCTGATGGTGCATGAATCATCAGACGGTGGAAGCCTTTTCCACTCGATTCCCTTTTTATTTTTCCTCTCCCTTCTCCACTGTTGTGGTGATTCCTTTTAGAACAGAATTAAAAAGCCCGTCTGACTCATCAGCACTAACTCAACAACCTGCTATTCTGAGGGGGTGGTTACAGTTCCTGGGAATAACCTTCTTAAGGTTATTTCTCCAAGTCATTGTAAGTAAAATGGATGCAAAGAATATGTTCTCGTTATACAGTAGGAGGTATATTGAGGAAGTCTATGATCATTTGGAAAAACAGAATTGGAGACCAGCTCTTTAAAATAAGAGTTAATGCACACCGCTGTCACCGCAGAAGCCATGTACTGACTTTCACCTAGCTCCCAGGTGAAACTAAAAGGTGCGCAGTTTCCATGTCGTCTCTCCAGGCAATATTTGAGCTGATGCTGACTGTCCTGTGCTTTTTGCTGTCTCTGTTGCAACACAAATCCCTGTTTGCTGGAGGTTGCCCTAGGTCGGGTCTGAGCTATGCTCGCAGTACTGAGGAAACTTGTGTAGAACCTTGCATGACAGTCACCATGGTATGGCCTTCAAGTAAATACTGTAGCAGGAGCACGTATATGGGGCAAACCTCCAAATCCAACAAAGATTAAGAAAAAATAATGTTATTTCTTGTATCATCCCACTATCTGTTAGTCGTCTTTGCAGATCAGGATTCAGTTATTCAAGTGTTGCACAGATGCAGAGCAAATGCTTCACATCTGAAACAAAGTTTCTTCATGGGTACAAACTGTCAGAGCTAGTGGCCAGTACAGGAGTCAGTTTCTAGCACATCAGGGTGATGGCAAGCTTAGATTTTTAGTTAAACTGTCAGGAGATGAGGAGGAGTTTATTTCATCTAAAGAAACTTGAATTAGAAAAGAAGACCTACGACAGAGCTCTGGGGTGGGGGTGTCGTATTTCCCAGTAAAGCTGGAGTAGAAGGATTACAGTACAGTGGTGGTAGCTACTCAGTGTTTGTAAGTCAGAAGTTACTCCTTGTCCGTATACTATTATTGATAGATAAAGAGACCTGCCTTTTGTGAAACCACCATCCTCTGAAGATGCCAGCATGACCATTTTGCTTTCTAAGGATTAAATGTTGTTTTGTTATTGATTTTTGGAACTTTGAAGCTCTAACAATTTCTTGCCTCTGTTTCTTCTTTGTCTAAAGAAATGTCATAGTTTTCATTTGGCAGAGTTGATCTGTTAAGCTGCTTAGGAGAGAGTGATGTATACTCCACTTACAGAATATCCTGTGTATGTTTTTTCTGTTACATATTAACCTGGGTAAGATTATTTTAATAAAAGGCAGTAAACCAGGATCCTGCTGAGTTCTGGTTGTGACTGCCTTTGAGCACATCATGTCATGTTTCTCCTCACTTTTCCTAACTACATGATTACCTCGGGAATCTCAAGGGAAAATGTTCAAGAAGAAGCTTGGGAAGAAAAGGTTAATAGTTTGGAGTTTTTTTTAAATAGAAGTATACATCTTGAACTTTTTGAGCCACTTTGAATGATTGCTACATTTGAATGAAAGCCTTGGTTTCTGTCCCAGGGAAAAATATTTTAAAAGCTTCCATTTTCTGTTTGGTTTTGTGAAGTCAGTTGGGTTTGCAGTGCACAGATGCAATGTCTGCAGCTGCCAACTCCTGCATAGTCATAGCTCACAGATCATTAACACCACTAAAAGCCTGTAACCACAGGAGGACAGGGATGTCCAGTGGATCCAAGGGCATGAATGAATGGTAGCTGTAGTCGGCTGCAATTTGGGCCAACAATACATTTCTCACATGGGACCGTGGGTTTGGAAAAAGGGCTCCAGGCTCCAAGAATAGAACTAGACAAGGAATCCCATCATTATTCCTCACTGTTCAAGGAGGACAGGGCGTTGAGTAGATAGGTGTGATGTAGCACACTACAGCATCTTGCAGCCAGCTATAGTGCGTACTTTTACGTGTTTGGATGTTGGTTTTATGGCAACATGTTACAAGTACAGAAATAGAGCAGACTTTACATGCTTTGCATCCAGGTCTGTAAGGAGAAAACACAGCTGCATCTTGGTGTGTCTGTTACTTTTTATTTATAACAAACATAGCAGCATTAGATGAGTGCCACTTCTGGTAATGGCATTTAGATTCTCTGCTGTGGCTCCTCTCTTGTGCTATGAACACTTAAAGTGACAATTTATAATCTGCAGCTTCCCATTACACTTAAATGAGCAGTTCCTCTGTAAATTTTGAGGCTACTGTCTAAGTTGGGCGAATCATAGAACTGAAAATCGAGGCTTGATGTCTTTGGGAACAAAAAAAACACCGCCACCAAAAATCAGTTGACTGTTTCTAGACAAATATCAAACTATGGTATTTATTGCCAGGCAAGTAGCAAGTGCATAATTACATTATAGAGGAAGCTTGCTCTTTCCACTTGGCGTGCAGCTGGAGCAGGCACTGGTTGCCACAGCAACAGGGAGATGGCTAAATATAGCATTCCAAAAGCTTAAGGTAGAATGGTGGGGAGGTGTGAGGGTGTGGGCCTGGCTCTCTTCATCTTAACCAACTTTGTGTCAAGCTTGATAGAGGCAGTTTTATTTTTTTTGCCACACTGATGCTTGCGTAGGTCTTCAGATCCCTCCCTAAAAACATTTCTTTTGCAATTCCTCTAAGAAGCAAAATCGTAAGTGGAGTAATTGGAAGTGTTCCCCCTGTGTGCATACTTCTCAGTGTCCTTTTATCTGGAGGTTTTAAGTTATGAGCTTTTAAGGCTAAGACTCTTTTCTTCATAAAGAAAAACTACAAACCGCAAAACCCACAGTGGCATTGACTGCTTCAAAAAGACCAATACACGGAGCTTCTGCGAAAGGCTGCTATTAATCTGTTGTGTTTCCAAGAGGGTTTTCTTCACTGGGTCAGACCATTAATTCACTGCACCTCGATGATGGTCCCTGCTGCTGGAAAGTTGCAGTCCAGCCCAGTGCTGCAAGACCTGTGCCTTACAGCCTGAATGCAGCCTCTCTTCTAAAGCTTCAGTTTGTTTTAGAAGTGTGATGCTTGTGTTTATCCAGATGCATGCTTACCCTTTTTTGAATCCTGCTAAGCTTTTCCCCTCAATGAAGTTTTGTGGCGAGTACTCCCGTAGTCTGAATATGGGAAGAGCAGTTCCTTTTATCGGATCTAAATGTCAGTATTTAATTTAAATAAATGTCATCTATCTTTTGTATTCTGAGAGAATAAATCACGATCTTGATCTTTGTCATTCATTGGTCTGTATACTCTTATCGTGGCTGCTCTTCATAGTCTCTTAAGTAGCTAAATTGAACCAATCTTTTCACCTCATCGATGTATCAGGGTTTTTTTCCTTCTTTTCCCCTTTCTTAAATTATCAGGTCATTCATGTTTCTGTCCTATATTTGGAGGGATAAAAGTGTTCTATAGACTGTAATTCAGGGTTTCAGTGGTGGTGGATCTATCCTTCCCATTCCCACTAGCCTGTTCTTTGGCTGCAAAAGAGAACTCCTTGTGGACTTCGTTCAGGTTTACCAGAAAGTGGATAGTTGATTTAGAGTCCTGCAAGGTTTGTGATTAATTCTTGTTATTTTCTTTGGTATGCATTGTTGGTTTTGTTAATATTGATTTTTCATGTGCCATTCTTGTAGTCTGTTCACACAGCAGTCTGAGCTTTTTAAAAAGTTCCTTACAGTATTCTCCAATCTGAATCTCTTAAAAACTGCAGGAATACTCAGTTCACTGCTAATCCCCATCTGAGCTCATGAATAAATATCACAAGTACCACCTGTCTTGATATGAAAAACTTCTGGCATCCACTGTTAACCTTTTGCTGTTGTGAAGATTCATTATTAATTTGTGGTCTTGTTTTCTCCGTATTAAATATTTTGATCCACATTACTACTTTATTTCACCAACCAAGTCTTATAGATAACTCCTGGAAAATGCAGCAAACTTTGGCAAAGGTGTTCGAAAGCTTGAATTATTGAAATGATTCTTTTCTGTCAAATTAGCCACCTTATTTTTAGAGAAGCATCAAGCACAGATTTAATTCACACTTGTATCATGGCAAAAGGCATGCTGGTTTGAATCTATTGTCACAGTTTATAAAGAGTTATATAATTTTAGATTTTACTGGTCACTTAACTCTGTTTTTAAGATTGTTACGTAAATCATTGTGACAGCAGTGGCATAGGGTATACGTAGATGAACAAATACGATGAGAAACTCGCATGTGAATCTGGGGGAGTTGAGCTGTGTGATACCTACCTGTGGTAGTGTTCTTAGTCTGCACTAAGCACAGCATACTTGATGTATCCAGGCAAATTGGCTTGTGTTTACTGCAGGGTAAGAAGAAGCAGAGATGCATCTTTCACTATGTTGGGCAGTCTGGTAGCAACTTCTAACAGCATAGTTGCCCTAATTCAGCTGAAACTTTTAAAACTAATTCTTCTTTCTACCTAGCACTAAAAAATGTCTGGTTTTGTAGGTTAGACTAGTCTCAGAAATAGACATGCTCAAAATCAGTCAGTGGGTTGGGAAATCCAGCCTTGCCTTCTGTCCTACCTGCACATGCTTTAGAAGTGTTTGGCTGGCAGAGCAGGTGGTAGCTAATTTCAGACTGGTACCCTTACCGAAATATTATTATGGAATACCTTCAGTGTTGCTGTAATACAGCTGTAAAACAACTCTTATGTTCTGTAGTCACCCACTGAATATCTTCCATACTGTGTTAAAATGCTTCTGTATTTC
>NW_010159794.1:33027-48993 GCF_000695765.1 Mesitornis unicolor
TACCTCCTATCTTGAAGATCTATCATGAAGTAACATTTCGAAGATGAAAGGAATTATTAAAGTGTAAACTAATCATCAAGCTTGTGTTGCCATTTCTGCCCCTTAGCCCCAAATTTAGAAGTTGCCTTTTGGACATGTGGTAGCTTTGCTCAATCAGTTTCGCATAGTTTAACACTGCATGTGTGTATGGAGCTTGATTCTCCAGCTTCATTGACACTGGAGTTGTTCCTGATTTATACCAGTTGCTTTAATACATAGATTGTGCTTAAAGTCATATTAGTAAATTTCAATTTAGGATTCGGTTGGGGTTCTTAAACAGATCTTAATCTCAACTGCATCCTAAAAGTTTTCTTTGGGCTTGCAGCAATTTACCAAAACATAAGATGTTTCCTTTATTTCACGATTTTATTCCTTCACTGCCTTTCAGATCAAAAGGGGCAATATTGAATATCTCCTCAGCTGCTGGGATGTATCCAACTCCACTGCTGACTCTTTACTCAGCAACCAAGGTAAGTGTTCTTTTCTACACTAAAATCAAGTGTCAAATGTAAGCCAACACTACAGGAATAAATGTTTTGGTGTCCATCTAGTGGTGCTTTCATGAACTAGAAGTACTGAGTTTCTAACTTATATTTTTCAAATAGTAGAAGTTGGAAGTTCGAGAGAAGAATGAGTGCAGGGGCTTCCTGGCATGGAAACAACTATTTTATATATTTCATCATGCATTCTACTTTTACATGGAAAGGGATGCTAGTGTACCAAGCAAGCTTAGTGAGGTTGAGAAAGGACGTTGTGTAAGGTCAACACACTTTCTTATTTTGACTTTGAAAGTTTTTTCCCTAGTCTTACTGAAGATGTCTATCTTCAATATTTATATATATGTAATTAAATAGGACTCTTCTGGTGCTTGCTGGAAGCAAACATTTGTCCTCCTTTTTTATTAGTTGCCTTAAGTTTGGCATTTCAGGTAAGAGAAAGGATAGAGCTTTAGGGCCTCACCATTACCCAGGAGTCAACTCCCCTTGATCTGCTGACCATACATCCTGCTAACATAGCCCAACGTGTCATTTGATATTCTTGCAGCGAGTGGATTATTGGCTTATCTTCTCCCTGGCAGCCACCATAAATTCCAGGTTCTTTGCAGCAGTCTGCTACTCGACCAAAATTAAGGTGTGGCGTTATCCCACTCTGCATGCAGAACTTTGTGCTTTGCTCTCTGCCAGTCGAGAAATCTCATGATGTTTAACAATAATCAAGTTTATCATGGTCTCTCTGGACTGAAACTCTGTCAGATCAGCTGCTCCATCTAATGTTGTCATCTGCAAATTTGCTGAGGATGCACTCTGTGTCATCATCTAGGGTTGCTGATAGGAGATACTGAAGAATATGGGCCTCGGTATTGATCTGTAAGGTTCTCTGACATCAGCGAGATGTCAGGCTATTAATCATGGCTCTTTGAGCCAGGTGGTCCAGCCAATATTCAATCTGTCCAGCAGTTTGTCCTTTCAGCAGATACCTCCTCGACTTCCAGATTGAGAATGCTGCAGAAGATGGTGTCAAAAGCTTTACTGAAGTGAAAATCTGTCTATCTATAGATACTCACACACAGTTTAGATATATATTAAAAATGTTTCCCTCATCTACAAAGCTAGTCCACTCCATTTTTCGAAAGGAATTTAGTTGGTCAAACATGATTTGCTGTTGGTAAATTTGTGCTGACTGCTTCTTATGTATCTTGTCCTTTATGTGCTTGGAAATGAATTCCAAGAGGAGGGCCCCACAATCTTTCCACAAATTGAATTAAAGCTGATGGGATCATTCTTGCCTTTTCAAGGAGGGATGTTAGGCCTCTTCCAGTTGTCAAAGACCTCCTCTAGTTTCCATAGTTTTTTCAGATATTATAGGCAGCAGACTCCATGCTGAATCCATGGTGGCTCCATAGATTTGAATACATCCAGCTTCTCTGAGTAGTCCCTAAATTGTTGCTGCCTCTGCCTGTCCCTTTTGTTAAACACAATGGGTGCCTGCAGAGGCATGTGAGCAGGCTTTGGCTGTGCAAAGGCAAGAGAGTGTTGAAAACCTTATCTTGTGCTTTATCTCTATGTTGTTTCCCTCATCCATCAACAGACTCCCATTTCTCTGAAATTCCTCTTAACTAGTATACCCATAGAATCCCTTACTGCTACCCCTAGTGTCATTTGCTAGTCTTTTCCTAGCTAGGATTTTATTCCCAAGTACCTGATAATGATTTATGTTTCCCTTTTGTTACTTTTCATTGTTTCTGTCTCTTGTATGCTCATTTTTAGTTCATCAAGAAGCTCCCCACTAGCCAGACAGTCCTTTTACTGAAATTTCCAGTCTTCTTCCACAACAGGCTGGTTTATTTTACCAGTTCATAAGTTACTACTCTAGATCTACGTTTCATGTTGAATTTATGTGCACTGGTTTCTTTGTGTCACTGGGACAGTTTTGTCTTTCTGCAGCTGATCTATTTTTTTTTTTCCAAAGTTACTTATAGGGGCTTCTAAAACGTTCCCCTAAAAGATTTCCAGTTAAGACTGTAAAGACAGAACATGGATGTAACAGAACTGAAGTGTATGTGATAAAACTGCATGCAAGAGACATTTACACTGGTATTAAAGCAGTGTGGCACTGCAGCTTTTTCAGGCACACCTGGTATTACCTTAAATACTTCAAGGATTTCAGAGTCTAAGCAGAACCTTGACAGGATGAAGAAACCTTCAGTAGAGTCGTTCATGTCAGAGCAGACTGACGTTTCCTCTAGACTCTCAGTAATGTCTTCATATTTCCAGAAAGGAGTTGAGGCACACTATTCATACTAAAGGAGGGGATATTTAAGTTTAGAAATTCTGAAAGCCTGAATTAGTTTCAGCTGACAAAATTTGTTCTTGAAATAGCTGTTTCCTGAGAGCACAGTTTTTGTTTTAATACAAAAGGTCACTTTCGTTGCCACGGTGCCTTCAGCTTTATGGAAAGAATTGAGCTTCTGATTTTAGTGAGAATATTCTTTACACTGCTTTGATTAGTCTTTGTTTCAATGAAGATCTCAAATATTTCCTCCCCTCCCCCTAAAAAGCTCAGGTAAAATAATCTGCCTGTTCTCAGCACTGCTCATCTTCTACCACAGCAAGATTAGTAAGCATGAAAGTGACTCCCCTAATGTAGCTATAGAAAGACTGTATCTGCACATTCTAGGGTGGTTTTTTTTCTTCATTTATATAGAGGGGTTTAAAGCATATTATCCTTCAGGTCTAAGTCAATGGCTTTGCCTAATTATCAGGAACAGATGTAGTTTGATTCTCTAACCTTCCTATGGAGAGTTCCCTGTTTTACACTGAGGACACTTCTTTTAAAAGAGTTCTAGTCTTATTTTACAGGTTTACATATCTACCTGTGTTAACACTAATGAGAAGTGAAATATGATTATATTTTTCCCCCATGTCTTTAGTTTTTGGGTTTGTAACTGAATATCCAAGGAGAAGAAAATTTCTTGCACTCAATACTTACCTGCTTATTCAGGGGATGTTTACTCAGAGCTTTCTTAATACTGTTTTAAGTTAAAGGTTGCTGAGGGGCTTGAGCATCTGGAGGTAGAAAACCTGACTTTTCTTGAAGTGAATTCTTCAAGAAAAAGAACTCCAAAGCTTATTTGGATCCTGGAAGTTGCTTTTTCTTCTCGTGTAAAATGAACATTCTCTTTATTGCAACCTTTTTGCATCCAGTAGAAATTATGGTCTTTTTATACTGTCACTCTGTATTTGGAGCAGTAACTGATTTCAGCACTCTTGTCATGTAGAAACAGAAATTTGTTCAAAGCACTTTGATTAACACAGTATATTTTTTTACTTCATAAGTTATTGACATACTCTCTGCAGTTCTCACACATACATCTGGCAACTGTGTTCAGGGACTGCACCAAACTATTTACCTATTGTTGTCATAGGATGGCTTGCTCACTCGACTTACTGCTGCTAGACCAGACTTTCAGAGTCTCGTTCATGTTGAGTACTGAATTTCATTAAGAACTTACACCTGGGGGAAAGGGAGAAGGAAAGAACAGTTGGACAAAAGATAAGCTTTTTTGGTTTAATGAGCCTCCTTCTAGCTTGTACATGCAGCTTGAAGATGAAGAATAAAAGGACCTGTCTGCTACACAGCAGCATCTAGTTTTCTTTCAGTTCTTGTGTGTGCTCAGAAAAGGGTCTATAGAAATAGTCCAGTAGCATGGGAGAGTTTCTGTTGCTTCTTGTATGGACTGAGTTCAGTGGGATGTTTATTAGAGGAGAAACATTGGGCAATGTGCACTTTTAAGTGTTGGTTTCTGTTAGGACTTGTGTTAATCCACTAGTGATGTGATGACCAAAGGAAGATGGTAAAGCAGGTGCAAAACTAGGGCTTTGCTGTTTGTTTTGAAACTAATCGGAAGCTTCTGCTTCTTAAATACTTGAAAGTATTTATTTCATATTTATTTTAGCTTAAAGTATGGATAAGATAGTTTAGTTCCTTCAGTTAAAGGTATTCCATTCATCCTACTTGGCTGTATTGATTCTCTGAAGCAAGAAACCATAGCAGAGCCTGGCGTTTTATCTCACTGGACTGCAGGAGGGAAAAGTGGAAAGGTGGTTTAGAAGATCTCGGGGATGGGGAGTCTGCTGGTTTGAACTGCTGAGTATCCTTGAGTTATTAGGACAATACTTTCTCGGCATGGTTACGGAGGAGTTGTATCAGACTTGAAGGCAGGTACTAGCATCCACCTTTAAGCACTTTCACCTCTTTCTTTGAAAGTTTAGTCTTGTAACTTCTGAAATTTCCAGGAGTTTGAAAGAGAATCTGTGGAGGTGGATTTAAGGACTAGGAATAAGTATCACCATAGGGGTTGCATTTCTTAAAGATATAAAGGGAGAAGACAAAGTATTTAAACGTTGTTTTAAAAACCATGCACAAGAGAAACCTATTTAAATCATTCTTTAAAAAAAAAGTCTAAGGATATGACATAAGTAGTGAACAATGTGAACATACAAGGTTTTAGTTTCTCTTTTTAACTAGGCTTCATGTAAGAAATCTAGTTCCTTTTCCTTCTAAATTAAAAAGGGTTTTATTTGTTTAGATTGATCCTCACTTCTATAAAATACTATAGGGTATCTGTGTATACCCTAGTGTGTGTGTGTGTATGTATATGTGTGTGTGTGTCTAAGTATAGGGTATCTATGCAGATGGCATTGCTCTAATACACAAAGTTTCCTTGAAAATGTAAGGTTTTTCACTTTGAAAACAAGAACTCTAAATAGTAATTCAAATATGCTTACAAATACCTGCAAACTATCGTTTCCTTTTTAATGTGGCATGCTGCATGTTTCCCTTGTTTTCTCTCTAGGCTTTTGTGGATTACTTCTCCCGAGGCCTCCATGCAGAATACAAGAGCAAGGGCATCATTGTGCAGGTGAGTGGAGTTTGTTTCATGTAAGCGTGGTTACCACAGCAACATTGGTGTTTCGGTAACAAAAGGGAATCAGCATGTTCTCTTATTCATGAATATGTGACACAATTAAAGGATAAGGATTCTCTTTGATCCCATTAGCAGCATTCTTAAGTTACTCTGAAACAATGCATCCTGAAGCAACAAAAAACATGGTTTGGTTTTGTTTGTTGTTTTTTAGGCTTTGTTGGTTTTTTTTTGTTGTGGCATTTATTTATTTTAACTTTTTTTGGCTGATGGTGGTAATTGGATCTTTAAGTGTAAATATTCCATAAAACTGTGTGCAACATCTTTATACAACTTCATCTACTGGAATGCACTTCTGGAGGGCATTTGTATGGGGATTCAGTGGGTAACTGCTCAAAGCACTGGAATAGTAGCAGTCCTTGCAGTGTCAGTGAATCAACTGCTACTGTAAGCAGACTAGCTTGAACAAATGAAAGCCTCAAATACCCTTGGTACGTAATGGACTGATTTAACTTCCTTTAGTACTCAGTTTCTACGTTACTAATGAGTCTTGCTTTCCTTCTCCCCCTATTTGTTTACCTTCCATGGTTTTAATTATTTTTGATGGAGCATAAAAGCAAACCAAGCCAGTCTCTTGCAACTTTATGGGATTTTGCTGTAATATCACTTCTCACATACAGGTTTCAATGCCTCCAAAACGTAGCTGGAATTTCCAGCGTTGGTCGCAAACACTGAGTTTTTCATTACTTGTTTCACCTGTTGCTCTCCAGAGCAATAGTCAGTGTGGTAGAGGTGGTATAAGATCTTTCCTGTACTATGAAGACTGTGGTGTATCTTTTTTAAGTTGTTAGGGGTCTTCTTACAAACAGGACTAGTCTGTGTCCATGCCTGTCATTCCTCTGTTCCGTATGGTGGTTCTCAAAACCATCTGAACTCTGAAAGCCCTATGAAGAGTAAGGCACAGAGTTGGCTGCCCTATTTGTGTAATCATTAAGTGTGAGAACACAACTTTCGTTACTCGCTAAAACCATAGGGAAGTTGTTACCAACTTAAGACCATGTTACCTCTTTGATGTGCTAGACTTTTTTCTTCTCCCTTTTAAGCATACTTAGCAAAACAAGGCCTTATTGCCAGGAAATGTCCCGCAGCTTAGTATCCAGATGTTTAGTCACAGATGATTGGTATAATGTCCTGTCCCAGTTCCTGAGAGAGTTTTGTGTTTAAAAACAAAACAAAAACCCCAAACCAAACAAACCTGAAACAAAAGAATTGCTATTCCCATGCAGTCACTGACCCTTTAATGGGAACCTCATTTAAACCTACATTTAAACCTTATACCGAACATCTGAAGGGATGCTGTTTATTTTGGGGTCTGTTGACAGTGGAAAGGAAGCTAGCAAAGGTGGTCCCTGAAAGCATTCTGACTCCTGTTATAGAACTTCTCGAGGATGGATTTTGCTTCATTATCAGACAGCTGTTCTCCCGATATGTTTCACCTACATGCAGTGTGGTCACAGACTCCAAATGAAACTGAAGGAACTGGTAGAGTATTTCTCATTTCTGCATCAATAGTATGAACTCTTCCAGTAGGATTTCTTTTCTGCTCAAGACTACCTAGAAGCTGTGAGGCATGAGCTCCTTGAACACCCAGCTTCACCGGCAATAGAGCTGGCTGAGGTTTTCTTTTTTGGTTGGGGAGGGTGGGAGTGGGGGGAGGGAGTAGGGGAGGCGGGTGTGTGTGTGTGTGTGTGTGTGTGTGTGTGTGTGGTACAATGTCTAAGCTCTTTCTCTGGGTTTTGGTTTTTTTTTGTGTTTTCTTAAGTAAAGCTGCTTATAGTTGCCTCAGAGTGAGAGTATTTAGAGGTAGATGCTTTCAGGAGAAAGCATTACATCTTTGAGATGTGTTGTTCCTATGTGCATTTGTCTTTGCCTCCCCAAATTTTGTCTAAATAGTACTCTGTCAGTTTGGGAGGAGAACGAAGAAAGAGCAGGTACTATTAATTTATGACTATGGAGTACCTATTGAAACTGAAAAGGTA
This sequence comes from Mesitornis unicolor, assembly GCF_000695765.1. Taxonomy (NCBI): domain Eukaryota; kingdom Metazoa; phylum Chordata; class Aves; order Mesitornithiformes; family Mesitornithidae; genus Mesitornis; species Mesitornis unicolor. The sequence goes on from NW_010159794.1 coordinate 40,531, forward strand.
AATAATTCAGTGAGTCATGATAATAAATAATTAAATAATGCTAAAGGCATTAAACACAGTATGAATGTACAAAGTACAGGAAAAATTTTCTAGCTTTTGGGTATGGAAAAGCTAGAAAAAAGCTTTCAGTATCTTACATATTTAACATTATAAACAAATGAAGAATTAAATCTGGATTTCTGTATCAACAGTTATGTTTTTCTGTACAAAACTTCACAGGCTGTGATAAGCTGTCTTTTTGTAACTCCCGTGTTGGCTAAGAGTGCTGAATTCTGACAACACTGGTTTTTTTGCCCTAAACATAGGCAGTGAATTGCCATCCTGAGTCATGTGGGCCTGATGACCAATAGCGGTCACAGCATCAATTTGTTATGCTAATTTCATTGCAGTCCATGTCCTTGTCGTCTTGTTCCAGCCTAAGTCACTATAAACCACTAATGCATATTAAAAGTACCTTCCTGTGAAGACTGATATATCTCCTTCAAGCTCTTGGGAAGACCGCATCCCCCTTCGATGCTTCGAAGTTTCTCTCTCTGACCTTCAGAACTGTAGCACTTCTAACTCCAGGCTTGCACTTCCAGCTGAGATCACCATTTAAAACAGCTGACTTTTACCATGCCAGTACCTGCACAGTAGGACTGTGTGAAAAGCAGAAACAAAGTGCAGGTGGGATTTTACCAATTTCTGAAGTTCGATCTAAAGCATGCCAGTTTTGCTCAAGTGGAATTGCCTTCTCTGTGGAAGCTTAGTTTTGATTAGTATATAGTGCTTTATTGCAATGTAGCCATCTTTAGATTAAAAATATACTCTTTATGGCTGACAAGCCTACTTAATTTTATAGAAGCAGCACAGTAGTAGCATAGGTTAAAACTCTGTTTGCATGGAGAGAAAGAGACAGGCAAAAAGAAAAGGAATGAGGAAGAAGACAACAAGGACTTCTCTTGAGATGTTTTTGGAGTAGTCTCTCCCTGAAAGGTTTCTGCAGACTCTTTGGAAACTTTTGCTCTTTGATTATATCTAAAAAATATTACTTGGTGCTTTACCTCTTTCTGTTACTCCCCTTTATTTTCTTTTAACTTCAGTTAGTTATTGGCATTTTCCTATACTTTGTTACTATGCATAGGAAAAGTGCAACAGTAAAAAAATTCATTACTTGTTTTCTTCTACCCTATCCACTATATAAAATATCAGATCACAAAGTCACGGCACTGTTCATTTAGAGTGATCTCTAGAAAGGTTTCTAGTCCAACTTCCTGCTCTCCATGCAGTGGGATTGCTGCTAATACTAGGCCATGGGCTGGTCGTGGCTTTATCCAGCCAAATCTTGACAACCTTTAGGGGTAGGGATGCTGTGACCTCTCTGGACAACCTGTTTGAGTGTTGCACTGCTCTCCTAGTAAAAGGCTTTCTCCCTAGTGTGCAGTCTGATAGTTCACAGCCAAAACTGGCAGTTTTGCCTCTTGTTATTTTATCTGGCACTATCAAGAAGAGTTTGGCTCTCATCTTCATAACTGCCTTTGAAATCATTTTAGGCAGGTATTGGGTCACCACCAGCATCCTTTTCACCACACTGAACAAGCCCATCTCGCGCTGGGTTGTCACCAGACTCATGGTATTTTCTTCCTTCCTCCAAAGCTTTTTAGCATTGCTTTTTAGCTTTCTGTACAAGTCAGCTTTGGTTGCTGCAGTTCTTCCATTTTACCTCCTTTTCCCCACAGAGAAATGGAAAGAAACTTCTTTGGAAATACCTGAGTGTTCACGTCTTTTTTAAAATTCAGGTAAAATAGGTGATAAAACTGTGTAAAAAAGCTATTCTGACTTTTGGAGCTTATTTTAATGTGAATGCAACATAATTAGTAAGGCGTCTGTTCTGACTTCTTGCATCCATACAACATTCAGGACCCCAAATCTGAGTGCTGGCCAATTTTAATAAACATCAGTGCTGTAAGCACTAGGGAATGTTTTAAGTGAGCTAGAGACATTGTATTGACTTAATTTAAGTCATGATTTGAAGCTGCAGAGCAGGCTAGCTTTCTCTGGATAAAGACAAGGTATTTTCTATACAGTTCCTTGCCCAAGTAGTGTGGGTTGTTTTTGCCTGAACACAAAATGCTAAAAGGCTTTAGGCTTTCTTTTTCTGTTTAAATCTGTTCATGCCAGTTTTAGATACGGTTCATGAACACCTGAGATGTTTGTGGGGAGGAAGAAAGGGGGAAAACTAACTTAATAGATTCAACAGGTCTCTTCATAGCTGTTAAAATATGGCACAGTTAATAGGAAGATAGTAAATCTAATGTCTCTGAAATGAAATACCTGTGTGTCTTTTCTGGAGAGCATTTGAGAGGGGGGGAAAAAAACACTGGAGTATAATCCTGTGCTTCTATGTGCCTTGAAATCTGTGGATCAGTAGCTAACCAGTAGTGCTACTGTATGCTTGCTTTTTCAGGTATCCTCATGCACTATTGTCTGCCCCTTCATGCTGTTCAGTGGCTTAACTGGGTAGTGCAGTTCACGTACGAGGTCTGTTTTGGGCACAGGAAGACAGAAAATAGATCTTAGCTATAACCATTGTGCCACCCTGTATGGGGGTGTTGCAGGTACACAGAATCCCAGAACGTTAGGGATTGGAAGGGACCTCAAAAGCTCATCCAGTCCAATCCCCCTGCCGGAGCAGGAACACCCAGATGAGGTTGCACAGGAAGGCGTCCAGGCGGGTTTTGAATGTCTCCAGAGAAGGAGACTCCACAACCTCTCTGGGCAGCCTGGTCCAGTGCTCTGTCACCCTCACTGAGAAGAAGTTTCTCCTCAAATTTGAGTGGAACCTCCTGTGTTCCAGCTTGTGTCCATTACCCCTTGTCTTATCATTGTTTGTCACCGAGAAGAGCCTGGCTCCATCCTCGTGACACTCACTCTTTAAATATTTATAAACATTAATGAGGTCTCCCCTCAGTCTCCTCTTCTCCAAGCTAAAGAGACCCAGCTCCCTCAGCCTTTCCACATAAGGGAGATGCTCCACTCCCTTAATCATCTTTGTAGCCCTACGCTGGACTCTCTCCAGCAGTTCCCTGTCCTTCTTGAACTGAGGGGCCCAGAACTGGACACAGTATTCCAGATGCGGTCTCACCAGGGCAGAGTAGAGGGGGAAATTTGGTGGTGAATAAGAAGCTTAGAATCGTTTACTTACTTTTTTATTATTAAGTACCAAACTAGAGATTCAGTTTAAAAATGTAATCTGAAAATTGGGTGAGGTTCACATTCTGGAGCTGAAGCTCGGTACTTATGCTGTTACAGTAACAGAATGAGTAATTTTCTTAACCAAGCATTTCTAGGGTTTGGCATCGTTAAAGGCAATGGTAACTTCTTACACTGCCAAAATTCAGGTCTCCATGATTTTCCTTTCCATTTGGAAGTGGACTCATGCAGCAGATTTTTTTGGTAAGTCCTATTTATAGAGAAGTGCATGGTTTTAATGTCCTATGGTGAAAGAATGAGCAGGCATACTGTCGTGGTTTAGGCCCAGTGCATAACTGAGCACCACGATGCCCCAAAAAGGGCTAGTCAAAATAAGGACTGGGAGGGCTTCTCACCTCTTAAACAGGTCACAGGCAAAAGACAGACTCATCATAAGGAATAAAAAACAAAACAATTTTAATTTGTTACCAACATCAGAGTAGAGCAATGGGAGATACAACCAGATCTTAAAATCAAAACACCTTCCCTCCACCCCTCCTTTCTTCCCAGGATCAGCTTTTTGTTCTCAGTTTCTTCACCTTCCCCCTCCCCCTTTGCCTTGAGGCACAGGGGGACGGGAGTTGCAGTCGGTCTTCACACCACGTGCTTCTCAGGAGTAGGGAAAAAAACTTGGCCCAGAGTCTCTCTCTGCTTTCACGTGGCCCCCTTTCCATAGGGGAAAAAGTCCTGAGAAGTCCAATCTGGGTCTGCCCACAGCTGCAGTTTCCCTCACACACAAAACTGCTTCAGCCCAAGTCCACAAAACTCCAATCTGGGTCTGCCCATGGTCACAGTTCCCTCACACATGACCAGTCGACCTGGCTCTCGCCACGGGCTCCAAAGGGGAAACCTGGGTTCTGTGTCTTCCTCCCTCTCCTTTCTTTCCTTCAAAACCGACCTTGGTGTTCTTCAAAGTTGTTCTCCTTGAGCCCCACTCCTTTCTCCACTGCAGGTCTCTTCAAAGGGGGAGCTTTTCAGGTGGCTTCTTAAAGGGCCATCTCCATAGCCCTTCCCCCGTTACCAAAGACACAACCAAAAAAACCCTCACAGAAAACCCAGTACACATACCAATGCTTTCTGTTTGTGGTGATCAAATTCCTGTTGAAATGGGCACAGCTATGGCATGGATAAATAGTCATTGAGTTCAAGCGGTCCTTTCCTTGCTGTGCTGTGCTTCCGAGAGTGTGGCAGTAAAGCTAATGTTTCTGAGGTCAATCATGCATGGTCATTGTTCTTTAAGAGACTAATATGGGGAATCAGGTTTCTGAACTGTAACTTGCCAAAATATACTGAGTTTCAAGATGGTATTCTCATTTTGAGTGTAACAGAAGTGGACCCACGCTTCTCGAATATCTTCTGTAAAGGTCCATGAACCATAGCGCTCACTACTGTGGTAGGCAGTAGTGACTGTAGGTATTGAGTCACTAGTATAGCCACAGGCAGCGTCTTAAGAGGTCCCCATCAATGTGTTGGTGAGGTTCCAACCTTTCTAAGCTTGTGAGGTCTGATGTGTTTAATATCTGATTAAGTGGCTATAGACTAGGGTTTTTTGGATTACTTTTTTTAGAGGCCTAGATTGAGGACAAGTTGAAAGCAATGCCAAAACCATGACTGAGGAAAGAAGATTGCTTCTCAGTGTACAAGTAAATGTGCATTTCCATTTCCTTCCCCAATAGCATGAGCTGGTGATGAGTGGCGTGTGGTTCTGGATCCCCCAGGCGTATCTTGCCCCACCGCTGACATGCCTCTAGGGTACCAGGGTCCCTCTGTCAACAATGTACTCATGCCACATCCTCTTGCTTTGCCATTATGCCAGGGCTGGGTAGCTCTGAGACCCACCATAACTTTTTTCTGTTTCTTCCAAACATGGCTATAAAATCCCATTAATTGTGCTCCATTTGTTGATCCTTCCTCCTGTCCTTGAGGTCTTCCACTCTGGTACTGATACGTTCTCCTTTCTCTGAGTCCTCCTGTGGAGTTATGAGCCCGATGCTCCTCATCCTCCTGGTGTTCCTTTTCCTCCTCCTCCCCGCTTTTGTGTTTATGTCTGTACAGGTGCCAAACTGAGGAGCTGTTACTCAAGTATAAAATTACTGTCTTGGGTTCTGTGCCTCCTTCCAAAGAAAACACTGGGGGTTTACCACAGAGAAGCGACACCACAGTGTTTTCTGTTAAACAACTGGAATGAAGTTTTGCACTTACAAGAAAGGCTTTTCAACTGTATGCTTGCAAGAGTAGGTTTTCTAGGGCTCCAGCTGGGGATGCTGACTGTCAACAGACCACTGAACTGTCCTTCACATTCCAAATATGGCCCACAAGATACTTGATTAAAAATGTTTTTGATATTGTACATTGTGATCTTACGATTGAAAAGAAGTCTAGCTTAAGCTAGAATTCAGGATGCAGGTTATCTAATTTCCAGTTATTTTAGATCTTTGATGGATCTGTAAGTTAATTTGAAAGCATTCTCTGCTTAACATGACCTTTCCTACATGCAGAGTGTTCTACCGTATTATGTGGCAACAAAAATGTCCAATATCCGCAAGCCAACCTTCGATAAGCCCAGTCCTGAGACATACGTCAGAGCTGCCTTGGGAACAGTTGGCCTCCAGTCCCGGACCAACGGGTGCCTGCCCCATGCCCTCATGGTGAGTCACCTTGGAAAACGTAAGGGTTGGGAGTGTCCTATGTATGTTTTTATTATGGAGGAAGAGTAAAGAATAATTTTGAATATTAATTACTTTGGTTCTTTAATTTCTAATTAGAAATTTGTAATATTTGTGTTAGTTTTTTGCTTATAAAAATCTGAGACTTTTCTCCTTGATGTTTTGTTTTTTTAGGGCTGGATCTTCTCTCTTCTGCCTACACCTGCTGTCATTAATTTTCTCATGAAAATAAACAAACAAGTACGAGCTCGTTATTTGAAAAAAAAGAAGGAGAAATAAGTTGGAGGCAACTTGATTTAGGAATCCTGGGCGTCCTGCAGGTTCCATGCCCATGCTGCAGCACCGAGTAGACCTAATGTTTTAAATGTCTTCAATTTCAGGTGTACTTTCTAACAAGCAAAACAGTCTTGTTTTGAGGATACAGGTGAAACAAGACTGCTGACTTCTAATACTGATTTAAAAACAGGCTTTATTTGTCTATAGATATTATGAGGGGGGAAGTACTTCAGGCTAAAATTGCACTGTGCTTTAAGGAATACTAACATGGACTTGATCAGACATTGGGCTGTTGAGGAACAGCTTGTGTAGTTATAGTGTCCATCACATCTATGTATTGTGCAGGTGGGTGACAGACAGAAAAACAGTAGTTCTCACATGTTCCTGGACAGGTGGGGAGGAGTGGGAAGGGAGCATATTTATTTTAAAAGGTAACCCAGCAGTAATGACAGGGTATAACTTTTTCCTAGCTCAGGTTTTGGGTATTTGCAAAGATTCTGTATTGTCAGCCAGCTCACGAGTGCTCCCCCGTCCAGTGTGAGTTTTGGTTACGAACTTGAGGGAAATGGGCCATAAACTAAAGAGAGTGTTATTGCTCATCTATAAATAGATACATAAAATAACATTGCAAAAAGTATTCAAATTCCTAGTTCTTGAATATGGATTATAACTTTTCAGTAATATGTAATCTTTATGATTTGTAATAACACTTTTAAAAGTTCAATGCCTGCTCTTTGTAATAGGTGGTGATAACACAATGTAGATAAATGTCACAAGTTACCTGTTACGTGTTGGTTGCTATGTAAAAGATTATGGGCACTTTAAATGCAGAGCTTGAAATGACTTATTCTTCTCGTTGGCAATGATGGTGAAATTCTTTTTGCAGTCTGTCTTTTTGGTGAGGCTCTTTGAAATGTGAATCCTGGATATTTGGACAGCTTTACAAATGAGAACCAGTAAACCTCTTTAAATGTAGAACATTTATAATTTAATTGTGTTTAAATTAACTGTTTTGTTTCATAGTTCTATTCCAAAACAGAGTACTCCAGTGAGGCTGAAGTTACTAAGTGCCAGGAGACAGGGATGAGAGTATATGAGAAGACTGCACTGCTGTTGTCTGTATTTACCTACTCTTTAAATAAAGATTTTGGCCTCTAACATTCCTTTTTTTAAACATAAAATGTACTGAAACTTACAAGGCAAGTCAAATTGCAAGCAGCTACCAATGTTTTCTGTGGCGAGTTCCTATGGTTGAAGAGTGAAGGTTGTTTTGAAAAAATAATTTCAAGCTCTGATTTTGAAGTAAAATGTGTTGTACTGAGATATTATGATTTGGGGCTAACATTTCTGTACATTGAAAAAAAACCTGAATACCGATGCAATGGTGCTGATCAAATCTGAGATGCAGATCCTATCCCATAGTTTTCTTAATTTTTTGGAACAGGGATGGTGAAGTCAGTGGTATTAGTTCTGTAAGAGCACGGCTTGGTTTGCTCTGGATCTGATGTGGAAGCATTGGACTAAACAATCTGTATGTTTTTTGACTTTCTAAAAAAATAAATGGCATTTACGCTGCATCTTTCATTTTTTCCTTAAAATGTTTGCGTGTACATTCAAGTGCCTGATTGTCCTTTGTCATATATAATAACACAGTGAAAATTACTGTACTTCTACATGCCAAAACCAAAGCTTATATTAATCTGTTTTCCTGGCTCTTATCTATTTTACTGTGCTGATATTCCAAAATCACTGGAACACAAAATAAACTGTTAATTAGAACTATTAAGCTATTACTAAGAAATGCTTATTTGCAAATAACAATTTTCTAGCTATTGAAGGTATTTGGAAAGAGACGTCTGTGAGGAATAGCGTGTGTATCCCAGTGCCACTGGAGCACGGCTGCCCTGGCGCAGCGGCGTTGTTGCAGCCTGTGCCCGTTTTGCTCGCTGCCCTGTGTGTGGTGCTGTTGACTCTGACTTTTTTTGAACGCCTGCTCACCTCAACGATTGACATAATATGTACTCGGTAGCTTCCGATGTATTTTGAAACGTCCTGGCCAGGTGGCAAAGAACAGGGTGTCTTTTCTTGTGGTAATGTGGCTATCTTTGCAACTCTGTTCCCAAGGCTGTTATGTCACTGATGCAGTGCAAGGGCTGGAGTGAGTTTTCACTACGTAGTTTAGGAAAAACAGGGTAGGAGACTCTGCCCTGCCCACTCACCGGCGGCACACTGCCATTTCCGAAAGTAGGCCTGCTCCCCGGTGAGGGGAACCACCCCCCGTCCCTGCACC
>NW_010159795.1:0-2814 GCF_000695765.1 Mesitornis unicolor
CAAAAAACCCCTCACAGAAAATCCAATACAATGGTGTAGGATGGACCCCACCAGATGGTTAGTAGTTGATCACAGGATGGATCATAGCTCATAAAGTTCTGGAGGCCAAAATATTCTGATTGGTTCTTTACCAAGGCCTCAGTGGGTAGTTGATCATTAAGAGATTAGCCCGAATAGAGTAATATCTGGCAAAAGTTTTAGGTGCATGGCCCCACAATTCCATCACTGCCAGCATTCCCACCACAGAACACCCTTGGTGCCCAGATGCAGGATGCTGTGTACAAAACCCACAATCAGTTCCCTTTCTGACATTCACCAGTGCCTGAGATGTGAGAATTAACAAGTTAAAATCCCAACCAGCAAGGCCTTGGTGGACTGTCCCTAAGAACAGTATCCACAGCATATTCAAAAGAGGGGATTGCTTGGAATAACCAACAGTAATACAAGTAAAACAACTACAATAAATAGCAGTATAGCAGGAGGATTTTTCCAGATTGTTGGAGTTGAGATAAAGACAGTTTAATAGGTAAAGTTGTGCATGCAAGCAAAGCAAAATAAGGAGTTAATTCACTATTTCCCATTGACAGGCAGATGTTTAGCAGGAAAGCAGGGCTTCATCACGTCCCCCTCCCCTCCTCCATTCCCTAGCTTCTTGTGCACCTCAGCCTACTCACTGGCGGGGCAGTGTGAGAAGCAGAATAGGCCTTGATGCTGTACAAGCACTGTTCTGCAATAACTAAAACATCCCTATGTTATCAACACTTGTTTGGTCACAAATCCAAAACATAGCACCATATGAGCTGCTATGAAGAAAATTAACTCTATCCCAGCCAAAACCAGTACACAGACCAGTCCGTTTGTCCAGGATGGTCCAGTATTTGGGCTGAGTCAGTGGCTCTGGGCTCATCATAGACATTATCACTTCCTGACATACAAAATCACTTATAGGACAGCCCAAAGGGGCAGTTTGTGGATCCAGCGACGAGATTTGGGCCCTGGTGTCCACAACTGAGTGCCAGCCATTCAAGATAACTTCTAAATGGGCCTAGGGCATAAGGTATGCAAAAAGGTCTGCCAGGAAACAGAACTAGTTCTCAAGCAGCACCTTAGAGAGAGGAATGAGTGGCCGAAGGTGAGGCACTGCAAGGCTCACAGGGAAGGGGCGAGGGGCAGGGGGCGGGAGGCAGGTGGTGGAGGCGCAGGGCATTTGGTGTGCAGATCATCTGGCAGCAACAGCCAATCATGCAAATGCCTTTTGAATATGGGTAAGAGTTGCACCACTCCTTGGCTCCACCAATGGTAGTGTGATTTGAGAGAATCATACCTTACATGAATAATGTGGGCAGCATCCTGCCTACATTGCCAGTGTCAGTCAGGGGGCAGAGTGTTGGCAGTCTGTCTAAGCTGCTAATATTGGTCAAGGGGCAGGGTGTCAGGAGGTAGGGTGTCAGATGTGATGTTAATTATTTTTCTCAGTGTATTGATCTAACAGAATCACACTACCAGTACTGTGATTTTAAATAAATCCCAAGTATGGAGCATAGATTGGAACATGAATAACACAAGGAAAAATAGTAGTATAAATCACTTGCAGCATAAAATGCATCCTGCTTAATGGGGTAGAGAGAGATGAATTTAAGACTGTAATTTGTACTATAAGTAGGCTCCTAGTCTTTGTGAACATTTTGGTTTCTGGTAAATGTAAATAAAAATACACTGAAATAGTCTTTGTAGGAGAAGGATATTAAAGACAGACCTCACTTTCACAATTTTGCATGGATGTTAGTGTGATGGATGTTAGAAGATGGAAGAATATCTTCCTGGGCTTTCAGAGTATACAATGTTGTCCTTTGCTGTTATCAGCTAAAAGTGTTCACATGTTATGAACTGAATGGAACATATGGACTGGACATTTTCCTTCTGTCTTCAGCTCTTCTACCACTTTGAAATGACTGAAGTTATATTAATCCATTACTTTTTTTCAACTCTTATAAAAATGAACATACTCCTAAAGCTGTCTTGATTTTTCAAGTTTTCACTTTCAAAACAAAATGTTTTGGATGTAAACGTGGAGGTAAAAGTTCTAAAACATCTCTATGTCTTGAAGATGGTTCTTCCACCTCACTACTAAACTATTTATGTTCCTTATTAACATCAGTGACAAGCTTTTGAAACTTTTTGGTTTTCATTTTGAAATATGTTCGTAACTGTAATTCAAAGCATGTTTTCAAGTCATACATACCGAAACTTGTGGCACATTCCAGCAGAATTAGGCCTGCTCTAGCTTTTGAGTGGATCCAGCCTGTCCTGGAGCTAAGCACCAAACTGGGCAGCTTAGTTTTGGCTTTCAGTAAGCTGTATCCTGTCTATTAGACTGTTGTGAGATAGGTTAGTTTCACCCTACTGATGATCTGTTGGGTACTTTGGTAATCAGTCAATGGATATTTTCAAATAATCTTTGAACTGTGAAACAATATTAAAATTTCAGCACCAAAGTGAGACAGTGTGTACAAATGCCCTACTTTTTTCTTATTGATAGCATCACTGTGATATTATGATAGAATCTAATCCTTCTTTGATACTTCTGCCTGTCATCTGTGTAAAAGATCTGACTCAAAAACTTGCAGTGTTCTGCTACTCCTCTTGCATTGCTTTCATGGCCTGATTTAACAGTATGATTTTTGCAAGATGGCCTAATTTCTTTTTCTGATTAGTCCATTTCATTATTTTGCCTGAAGTCTTTTTCTTTGTAATAAGCTTTAACAAAGAAAACTATACTTTTTCACACAATCACAGAATCACAGAATATTAGGA
>NW_010159796.1:0-245 GCF_000695765.1 Mesitornis unicolor
GCTTGGTGTCATCAGCAAACTTGCTGATAGCTGGGAAAGGAAGTGATGAAGAGAGATGCTTTTTCCTCTTAACTTAAAAAAAATAAATAATTTAAGTATTCTAGCCATTTGGGAAAAGTAGGGTTCCTACAGAAAAATATCGATAGATACCTTAGAGGTATCATGTAAACTGAGAGGAAGAGGTTGTATGCTGCTGTAATGTAGCTTATTTCACCAGCTTTCATAACACTGCAATGATGTTGAAG
>NW_010159796.1:255-9898 GCF_000695765.1 Mesitornis unicolor
TGCTGAACTAATCAATTACTGCATGTAACTGTCTCAGAGGAACAGCTGCACAAATAAATTGAACATTATAAAGATCACAGGTGCTGGGATTTTAAGTCAATCATCTGTGCAAGCATAAACATTTAAGGCCAGCATCTCACATAACACTCGCTCAGACAGCGTGGAAACAGGCTTATCACAGTCATTTTAGCCATTTCTTACACCAGCAACCTATACTTTCTAAAAGTCTTATCTGCAGAACCAGAGTGTAATGCTAACAAATCTCTCTAAAAATCAATTAGATTAGATCCCAGTACTGGAAGAATTATTTGAGTGGAAAAGCAACAACTGTAAGAACAGGAAGTATTCTGATTATTTAATGCCTTTTCCTTGCTTTCTATTTTTTTTAACCTTGAAAATTCACTATGTAAGAAGGGCTCTATTTCTATCATGAAACCGCAAAAACAACATTGCAGGTGAATATCTAATGACAGTATATTTCTAGTATGTGTCACAGAAATGCAAATTACTTGTTTCACAGTTAAAACTAGTGAACATTTCAGGTTAAATATTGAAACTAAATAAGAAATTGCGATTTATTTTTACTGAAAGTGGAAAAGCAGAAAAAACCCTGCTCTCAGTAAAGTTTTGAAAAGCCATCATAAGCTATAGTACCTTGCTTCTCAACTTACCAGTTCAGGAGAAGTCAGCCAGGATAACAAACCCTATGTCTTTTATACTATATTCAGCAAAAGAATCTGTACTATTTTGCAATTAAAAGCATAACAACGTGTATAAAATGAGATAGAATAGCAAGCCAGTGATAATCATGTCAAGACACACCAATACTTGCAAAGCAATTGGCACCCACCAAGCATCAGATCTAGATCACCCTGTTGTCTGCACGAAGGAGATGGGAAATGCTGCAAAGAAAAAAGAATGACAAATCCCTGCAAGTTTACCTGACCTCACTGCAGATCTCCAGACATTTCTCTATTAACTTAACAAGTAAACTGAGTATTATTGATGTTCCAGAATTTGATGAACTCTTCATAAAGGCCTGAACTACATTCACATGTGATTTACAAAGCACAGTTAAGATAGACAGGATATATCAGTTTATTTCACCAGACTACCCGTGACTGGGAATAATCAGGAGCCAAGTTCTGACACCACTGAAGACAAAGACTGAAATCCTATTCACTTCAGTATACATTATTTTATCTGGCTTCACACACAGGAGGCTGCTAGAAAAGCTGCTGCACATCCCAAGCGGAGGCAACCAAATCATGATCATTCATAGTTCTACTTGAAGACCAGAGTGCAACCAACAACTCTGGAGGCATGAGGGGTATCTATGAACACAGAAAAAAACATGCCGCAATCCTCTCATCTGGGTTTTCCTAATTGAATACGACTCTTATACGACACTAAACTTAAACCTAGGTTTCTTATGACTAATTAGCTATTAGAGACCATAAATGAAGGAAATGGTGCAGAGGTTGCAAAAGGGAAATAAGCCATAAAATTGCTGCACTGATAGAAAATGCAGAGAAAGAAAATAAAAATATTGCTCTAATGCAGTTCCCTTCAGTTAAAGGTGTTGTAAAGGTGTTGTAACTTGTCAGCATCATAATCCTGAAAAAAACGTCATTATTACAAGGAATGAGGATGAATATTCCACCCCTCAGTATTTGTAATTTGCTAGTAGTGGAAGCCAGACAATATTCTCTTCTTAGTCCTAAGGCTGTACTCAAGTGTTCACCAGCTTTCTCCTTCTTTTTTGCTGTGCTGGAGCAAGTGCTTGCTACACTGTAAGAGAGATTCGTGTTTTGGTACATGAACATTTTTGAACATTTTTGTTTTGTTTTTTTTAATAATCAATCTCACTCCAGCACAAAGTAGGATATACAACTAGACTGGAAAACCTAATGGGAGATAGGAACGAAGCAGCAACTGCTTAACTAGGGTTGCAGTAGAAGTTATTTGTAATACTCACATGACTCTTTAAAAGAGGATGAGATAGAGACTGAGCTAGATTAGGTAAATCCATCTAATAACATTCACCCCACCACATTTAATCTAGAGCAATCTGAGGAGTGCCCTATGTTGTTAATACTCTCAGATACCTTTTTCAAATATCCATGAAAGGGAGCTCTGGGAAGCCCTTTTTCCCCAAAGTTTTCCCCCTCCTCACCTTGGCTCACATCCTGAAACAGAGAAGATGGGGTGTTGGAGCAGAGGTTCTTCATATCCCATAGGAAGCAGTCTTGAGCAAAAGCATTTAGGATAGAACAGTAAAACCAGATCTCCAGAGATTTTGCAAGTTTACTGCAAGAATGGATCTGTCAAACCACATAGGAGGATCAGGGTTTGTAAACTTTTGGAAGCACTGTATGAGGTAAAACCACAGTAAATTGTTCTCTGAGTCATCATACCATATGAGGAGCTGTACTTTTCCTTTAGTGCTGCTGGAGTTCACAGCCTCACTGGATTGCTGTGGCAGGCCCATTTGTACTGCAAAATAAAAATTCATCCAGTTTCAGCAGGGTTAGAAGCAACAAGATAAAAAGGTAAATGTCTGGGAGGAATCACTGTGTACCTGAAAGAAAAGAATGCTACACAATCCAGCAGATGATGTTTGACCAGTTTCTCTGACCTGTCTGTTCACCGAGAGAGTTCAAGAAACCACAAGAATCCCATTTAAACTCTAAAAATATCCATATTAAGATTTTTCTTACTAATATTTGGTTAAAATCTTAATTATTTGTTCTCTATTATGATCAGTGAAAGATTATACTAAATGTATCTTCATGCTCAGGTTCACAATCAAACCATAAACTGAAATATGGTAGCTCTCCAAAGGTTAATCTCACTTAATCACAGACAATTATAACTGAGCTAAGCACACAGATGCCTTTTATACTCAGTGGGGCAGGAGTCACCTGCTCTGTATTGAGCAGCTATCCCAAGAGTAGTAGTGCACTCCAGAAACACCCGTTTCTTTCCGTTGACTTTAGCATGAACTTAGATAGCCAGCTCAGACACAGACCTCTCTAATACAGAGATCTAAATTTAGTGTCCCTCCCAATGTGCACTCCTAACCCATGGCACACTAGGAGTAATCTGATGCAATGAAAGAGAGTTAAGCAACATTGCTTGGCATTTTATGTATCAACCGCACACGTGAACAATTGCCACAGCTCAGGTGACACACATTGACAGCTTAACTTGCTGAGTTGTAGTAACTTGACTGTGAGAGTGAGCAGTTAGTCATACAATATTCTCCAGCTCCTTGGTTATGCAAGAACACTAAGAGACACAAAACTCTTTGAGGGTTTTGTTTGTTTGGGATCTTTTCTGTGGGTTTTTTTTTCCCTGGGGTTTTTTTGTTTGTTTTTTTTTTGTTTAGTTGTTTTTGTTTTGTGGGGGTTTGTTTTTTGTTTTGTTTTGTTTTTAACATTCTGACATTGCCATGGATTTGGCAGGAGGAAATATGGCACACTGGTCATAAAATAATCAACATTTCACAGTGCCATGTTAACTCTTCTTCTTTTCCCCAGTCACATCGGAGCAGCTCCAGCTATCCAAACTCTCAGCACTTTTTAACTTCTCTTTCATGGATATGTGAGGAATCAAGAAGATCGAGTAGCAGACTGATGTTGATTATGGGCAGCCAAGGTCTGGATTCCCAGCCCTGAACACAGTATCATATGTCCAGTCTGTTTTCGTCTCTCTGCTTCTCTGTGGATTTTTTCTTATGGGATTTTGCAGCTGTTTTACTGTATTAGCTTTTAAAGTATTCTGTTCTTCACATTGCACTCCTGTACATACTGGCAAAGGGAATAGCATTCAAACTAAAAATTTTTCCCCTCAGAAGACATAGCAGCCACTGTGAGTTGAAAAACGCCAAAGTAGTTCTCAAAACCCACCTGGACACGTTTCTCTGCAACCTAGTGTAGGTGATCCTGCTCTGGCAGGGGGTTTGGACTGGATGATCTTTCGAGGTCCCTTCCAACTCCTAATATGCTGTGATTCTGTGATATTGATTTATTCTGTGATACATGATGAGAAATCCTTCCCAGAGTCTTGCTTTACCTAGCACTCTAACAGCTGGACTTACTGTTGTCTACAGCCATACTTTGTGGCACAGTAAAGAGTATTAAACTTATAGTAAAGCTAACATGCAGAAAGCATTCACTGACCCACCTTAAAATCCATTCCAAAATAATAATTTTTTTCTTATGAATCCTTAACTCTCCTTTCAATTATTTTTTGCCCTTCCATACTCAAAATTCTACTGAATTCAATCAAAACCCTATTTAACTGAATAGATAAGGATGTGTTATCTTGTTATACACACACACACACTTATGTATATATATATTAGTCCTCTAACCAAGGTGATTTTTAATATGTCCTCAATGAAAGTGCATAAATGGCCAGTCTGGTTTTGAACACCAGTTGATATAAATGAACAAGGCTTTTCATAGCCTTTGCTGGATCAGAACTTCAGATGGCAGAGACTAAAGCAGCACTAGTATAAAATTATAGAATTGCATTTACATCGTAGGAGCTATGTGAATTTAAATCTGAAGGATGCATAGCATTTTTTCAGGTGCATCTGAAAATCTCTTAATAGTTCTTCATGCTGAGAGAGGAGGTCATCATTTACCAGGAATTATAAACCCAGCCAAAGCAGGCTTGCTCATTCAAGATATTCACAGAATCACAGATTAGGAGTTGGAAGGAACCTTGAAAGATCATCTATTCTAATCCCCCTGCCAGAGCAGGATCACCTAGACTAGGTCACACAGGAACGCGTCCAGGTGGGTCTTGAATGTCTCCAGAGAAGGAGACTCCATAGCCTCTCTGGGCAGCCTGTTCCAGTGCTCTGTAAAGCTCACAGTAAAAAAGTTTTTCCTCATGTTCAGGTTGAACAGCAAGGCACTGTCCCTAGAAGCACTTAACACATCTGCAACTTACCTGCTTTCAGGACATGCAACTGGAAAAGATGTGTTCACCGTTTGGTTAAGTGAGCAAAGCCCTGATGAGATGATTGGAGCTGTACCCCTGATGTGGGTCTGGAACCACTGATACTGGCTTACTCAAAAGTAGCATAAAGATAGCCTAGCTAGCTTGTAGAGAACTTTTAAGGTGAACAAAGCCCTTAATACGAGGTCTTTGGAGTTTGTTTGTTCAGCCTCATAGGAATAGCCTAGGGCAGTGAAAAGAAGAAGGGATAAGGAGATCCCAGATATTAATGTGGATTGGGATAATGAGCCAACACACCTCAGCTGTGTGGCACGATGCTACTCAGCAGCTCCAAGGCAAGCTGGTATTCCCCACTGTTGCAGGGAGACTGCAACTGCCTCAAGCACGGATGTGAAGGAGACAGTGGTCTACAAAGTTTTGTGCTTCCTCAGTAAATCCTCCCAAAAGGAGGAAAAAAGTGTGATGGGCATCTTCAGAAAAGCTTGATTTAGTGGAAACTCAAACTCATTTAGCTTTGTCTCACATCATAAGAAAAAAAAATCCTCTCCATTCATTGTAGTCAGCATCTGTTTAAAGAGCTTCAGGCTGTTTCCCAGAGTAGCCATTAAGCAAAGCGCTCACTTCTGTACATCAGATGAAAAGTTCAGCAACTTTAATCTGAAATCTGCTTAGTCTGGGCACGTCCCACACCTTTTCTGACACACAAGTAAAATGAGTTTCTTCTACCAACTCTTCGTGCATGTTCATCACTTTGTGCAGCTCTGCTGTCCTCCCACCACCCTTCCCGCTCTTTCTCAGGGAAAGCTATCCAACATAGTAAAAGTGCAAAAGGGATGTGGCAAAGCCAAAAGTTTCCAGGTTTCTGATGATGGTCTTCTACTGCAGGTCATACCAAAAGGAACAACAGGACATAACCGCCAAGCCCTCGGCTGTTGTAAATGAACAAGATTATGGATATGTTTGCTTCATCATTTTTACATAGATGCTACAAGCTGAATCTTCAGCTGAATCAGGTTGAAATAGAGGATTTTAAGAACTGAAAGTCAAATAACAAAAAACCACAAACATTTTGAGGTATCAGATACCAACTCAACAAGTTTATCTCACAACACAATTCTATTTTACATCATCCTGGCTGTGAAATGTTAAACTGAATTTATTTTAAACTGGATTCAAGACCTCTACAAGCTCATCCTTTCCTTGCTGAAAGAGCTAGAAATAGATTTTCAAATGTCATATGTCACAAAAAGCATGGTTAACAGGGCAAAAGACATAAATCCTTTTGAAAATGCTGCCACTGAATTTCAAAATCCTCTGACCTGTGCTCAAAACTGTGCATGCTACTTTAGCTTAATACTGAGAGGTCCAATCCAACAGAGATATTTTGTAAAATAGGAAGTTTTGAAAATGCTTGTTCTGCTCCTCCAGGGACCCCTCAGAGATGAGCTTTTTTGTCTAGTAGTTAACTGTCAAGCTCAATTACAGTGAAACAATTTCAGTGCTAATGGTACTCTTACTCCATGAATCTTGGTTAAGAAGTTAGTGACTTGCAATCTGGGGCTACCAGGATCTGCAAGAAAATTATCCTTTAGAAAACATTTTTACAATATTGTAAGTATCTCAAAGCTTTTCATAATCATGCATCCCGTGATTTGCAGCAAGAGCCAGCTAATGATTCCTGAACTAGAAACACTGCATTACAATTCCTCTAAAATTTGATGGTTAAATATGCTATATTATATATAAATGTTATACCTGAGTAATGCCAAGTAGGGCTCATCTCCATATCTAAGGAAAAAGCTGAGATATGAAATCATACAGCCTTTTTTTGTATGTATGTAATATCTTCATAGATTCAGTACTGGTGCTCACATTTAAGATATTCTTGGTCCACACTTGAATAATGTTGTGGTGAATCCTTAGGAGAAATTGCTTGTGTCTCAGCCTTGATGCAGTTGCAGCACAGAGGTGGCAACAAAAAAGTGCAGTTGAGCGTGGTTAAAGTCTTCATCATTGCTGACACTTAGTGGAAAGTGGGAGATCATTGCAAATACAGAGGAAGCATTTGAATTGAAATATTAGGTAAATACTGAGAACAAAACATAGCAGCTGGCATAGATACTGACTAGTTTTAAAGGTTCCCAAGAGACCGTCTTGGACAACAGAATTGCTTTCTAGATTGAAGACCCACTGCCTTCATGTCTGGAGGTAAAGAGCATCTGAGGCTGAGGACATCATTATTGAGCAGGGCTTCATCTGAAATGAGAGAGATCAATAAGCAATGCAATTACTTTACAGATAAACTAAACTCTATATCCAGAAACAATGACAAGAAGTGAAATTCCGAATATACTGCTTGCAGAGAAGGTAATAAGTAAAACCATGATAAATAAAGCAACTTATAAGCCACATCTCTTCAACATCAAGGCACCTGGAGGATACACCACGTTTGGAGGTTGCAAGTAAGGGCAGTGGTAAATGTAGCCGGTGCAACATTTTCTGAATCCCTATTCTCCTGACAAATACTCCACAGAACTGAACTAAAGACCTTTTTATCTATGTTAAGACAGATGCCTTTAAAAAAAACCCTGGAGTTTTACTGAGTTTTCAGCTTAGTAAAAGACTTATATATGTTTCCAATCAGTTTCTACAGTTTACAAGACACTCCACAATAAACAGTTTTCTATCCAGGTTGTACTGCAACTATGGAACAGCGCATGTTCTGTTTGATAGTTACACATATAATGACACTTCACCTTGCAATAATGATGGATACGTTTCTAAAAATTTGGCATATGGTTAAAAGATTTTTTCTTGCATAAATTTTTCATATGTGTGTGTATATATATATATAACTGCTTGTTCAGCACGTTTGCAAAATTTAAGCAGGTAAAGAAACTAACAATATCTATTGACTGACCTCTAGTGGAAATAAGGTAAATTTTGGAATATTTTTTAATTGGCATTGGAAATTATGAGGACTGTGGGATTTTTGGGGTTCTAAAAATATATTTAATTTGCATTATATTCTTGATTGTGTAAAAATATAGAACAAATCAGAGTACATGTGACTTTCCTTCTCAAAGCATATACAAACACATTATTGGATCAGCAGGATGAACTAGACCCCAGAACAACAACAGTGATTAATCACAATGGCTATCAGGCTGCACATTCAAAAACTAGCTTTTTAAGTTTTATTCAAACTAAGTACCTTTAAAATGGCAGTGTGTGAAATATGACAATAACACAGACCCAGGCTAATGATGCTCTGTAACAGGGAACAGTCCCTTCCGCATTCTCTGTGTTGGTCAAAACCACTTAGTCATTATAAATAACCACAAATTCTATCTCAACTTCTTCATAAATTTTCAACTTTATGCATCAGTTTCATCTGTCCACGGATGCCACCTTCCCACTGGCTCAATTTTTACTCTGTTCTTGGACATATGTTGGTTTCTCCTGAGATCAGTGTTGAGACGTCACCGCAATATAGCCTTATGTGTTTTCTTTGCATTTTATTTTCCTCACTGTATGCTCCCTAATTTCACCTCTCCTGTAACAATTACTGGTTAGTACTTAAAGGAATAGGGGGTGAATATATATATATATGTGTACATGAGACACAAATTTCATTCTCTGTTTTTTTTACCTGAAAGTAATTGAAAACTTGCTCAATAACAACAATGCTGAGCATATTTCTTCACTACTTTTTTGTCTTGCTTGTGTCTGCTTGCCTGATTACTAAAGAAATTCCACCTCCTCTCCCTATCCCTGCTGGATTCCAGATACATCCTTGCAATTAAGCCTTTGGTTCTGTAGCATATAGCTGTTGATGGTTTTGAATGAGGAGAACACAGTAGCATCTGGAGCACTTTGATTAAGAAAATATATTGAATATAAAATAAGCCAAAACAGATTCTTGTAAAGATGACTCTTTCAGTCAAAACTCTCTGTTACTAGAGAAAATATTAATGTGTATTTTCTAAGGCTACTGCACCTGAAGTTTTTGGGCTTGATATTTATTCATTATTTTCCACCCTTTTGTAGTATGGAGAAGCAATCTTGCACTGCTGTATGATGAGGTTAGAGGAAAGCCAGGGAGTCTCTGTAATGAAAACAGTTAGAAATAATAGGACAAGTCTATAGTAAGTCAACATTTGACTTAAAAGGGCTGTTTTGGCTTCACATACATGGAGTCCTCCAGTATTATTAGCCAACATTCTGGGACACATTACACCTTCCAGTTCAGCTGTATTTCTTTCTCTGAGCATACCTTTCTAGCTAGCACCTTGGACTATTTCCTATCTTTATTCTCCCATACCCCTATCAGACATTCCCCATGCTAAAATGAGTCAGTGTCTCTTCTCCAACTACTTTGGCTTACCTTTCAGGTCTGTGAAAAAAGAATGTTTTAATGTTATTTCACCACCACCTGTAGGACCAGTTTAGGGATTAATAGTTTAAAAGTGCTGATTGTCTCACAAACAAGGCACCAGACCTTCAGCTGAAGCTATTGCATCATCACTTAGCAAAAATGCATCGCCTCGCAAAATTCACCCTAATGATTGCTGTGGAAAAAAAAAAACACTGAACATGAAGATGTAAGCTAATTCAGAGTTGCCATCTTCACCTGGATGACGACTTATTTTATAAACAACTGGAAAAG